>NW_017670619.1:272400-328387 GCF_001879085.1 Nicotiana attenuata
AGGAAAGTTGAAAAAAATTGCTGCAAATTGAAATAGATGAAGAGATAAAAAATGGAAAACAGGAATCAAGAAGACCAAAAAAGTTGAAGAAGACATACAACAACCCAATAATTTACCAAAAAGTCAATATTGAAAAGGATTAGTGTTGTTGCATTCTCTAAGAAATATAAGCTCATTTTTTTTCGATTCTAGATAGTTATTGATTGTTGAAGTTTTCTATTTTCTTTTAAACAATAAGGAACAACTTTTGCTGGCATAGCATATATAATATTTAGATATCAATTTTACTCGGTGTCTTCTTTGTACTGCGTGTGTTTTAGCTGAATGTCACGACCCGGATTTCCCACCCTCGGGAGTCGTGATGACGCCTACTCGTGTAAGCTAGGCAAGCCAATATTAAGTTTCTACACATTAACAATCAACCCAAACAATTATAAACAGTAACTATAGCTAAACAAATGAAAAGTGCGGAAGAGTTAAAATAAATCCAAATACTCCAAAACATGTCTACCCACGAATCTGGTGTCACAAATTCACGAACGACTAAGATTTTTTTACTACAAATATAAGTCGGGAAAGAAAAGTACAATTGTTCTCGGAATGAAAAGAGACAGTAGAAAAACTAAACAGGGAAGGGGGACTTTAGGCTCTGCGGACGCCAGCAGATCTACCTTGGTCTCCCTAGACCGAAGGCAGCTACCTCAGCTACTCACTGGGTCCGGTACCGAAATCTGCACAAAAGAGTGCAGAGTGTAGCATCAGTACAACCGACCCCATGTGCTAAGTAAGTGTCGAGTCTAACCTCGGCGAAATAGTGACAAGAATAGGACACGGCAACCAAATAAACCTATGCAGTTAAATCATATACAAACAGAAACATAATAACAGAAATCAACAGAATAAAGTGGGAAGGGAACATGCTGCGGGAATATCATATTCTAACAATAAACTAATAAGGAAGCATCAATGTCACGACCCCAAATCTGAACCGGTCGTGATGGCGCCTCTCGTGAAACAAGGCCAGCCGACACAAACCCTCAATACAAATTAACAGTTATAATAATTCGTAATCAAGTCATTAATAAGTGATAAATCCCAAAATAGAGTGAAGTAGAACAAATGCGGAAATAAACACAGCCCGACATCGGGGTGTCACCAGTCATGAGCATCTAAAAATCTGTCTAAGAGTATGAAAAGACAACATAGTCTAATACAAAGCTAGAACAAGCACAATAAAAATAGGAAGGAGAAGCACTAGGCTGTGAACGCCGAGCAGCTACCTAGTCAACTCAAAACAAGCCTGCTGGAAGCAAATCAGCCCTCGCTAGCATGACCCGAGACTCCTGAATCTGCACATAGGGGTGCAGGGAGTAATGTGAGTACACCAACTTAGTAAGTAATAAAAGTAAAGGCAGCTGAGCGATAAGAAAACACGTAAATACACAGCAAAATGCTACAACGAGGCAGTGTAAAACCAGCACAATACAATAAAACAGTAAAAGCTCATGAAAATTTCTTAGTTTAGTAAACCTCTTTAAAACATCTTTCAGCAATTCAAACGAGTGAATGAAAACTAGTATAACAAGATAGAAACACAAATCAGCCCCTCGGGCAAAAATACCAACAGAACTAGCCCCTCGGGCTATCTTACAATCACTCGTATCCACCCCTCAGGAAATATCATGGAACAACATCAGCCCCTCGGGCTATATCACATCACAAACTGGGTACCCGCGCTCACTGGGGGTGTACAGACTCCGGGATGGGCCCCTTACAGCCCAAGCGCAACAACAAGCCATCTCGTGGCATAATCAACAGGCTCTCAGCCTCATATCACTCACAAGACACATCGTCGCACAATAAATCAGGCCCTCAGCCTCTCATATATCACAAATCAGTGTAACACGCTGCGGCGCGCAGCCCGATCCCATAACATCCTCACAACGTAGGCCCTCGGCCTCACTCGGTCAGAACTCACTCAAACCCCTCGGGCTGACAGTAAAACAAGTACTCAGCTTAAAATATCATTTATGAAATTAGGAGGAGTGAATAAAACCGAGTTAAGAAAACAGTAAGAACATAGCATGACTGAGTGCAATATTAAACCGAAAACAGCGAGGAAAACAGTAGTAAAAACCCCTAAGGGTCCAAACAATCAGCACAAGGCCCAAATATGGCATTCAGCCCAAAACATGATGATAGCAAATAGTTTTCAAATCAAATACGCAGTTAAACAGTCATACGGGACGGACTAAGTCATAATTCCCAACAGTGCACGACCCCACGCTCGTCATCTAGCATATGCGTCACCTCAAAATAGCACAACGATGTGAAATTCGGGGTTTCATACCCTCAAGACAACATTTACAATCATTACTTACCTCTATCCGGTCCAAACTCTAGCCTGTGATGCCTTTGCCTCTCGAATCGGCCTCAACATGCGTCGGATCTATCCAAAATCAGAATCATGACGTCAAAATATGCTACGGGAATGAAGCCCATGCGAAAATAATCAAATTACGACGCGAATCCCGAAATTAACCGAACCCGACCCCCGGGCCCACATCTCGAAATCCGACAAAATTAACATCAATGGAATCCTTATCTTCCCACGCGTTCATGCATATCAAATTTACCAAAATCCAACCATAATTGACCCCTCAAATCCCAAATTCTAGGTCTCCAATTCTAAGCCCTAGTTTCTTCAATATTTACCCACAAATTTCAAGCCTAATCAATGAAATAACACCATGGGAACGAGTTTTAGGTTCAAAGATCTTACCTCAATGAAGTTCCCTCTGATTCCCTCTTCAAAATCTCCCCAAAAGCTCCAAAAACCGTTTTAAAAATGTGAAGAAAGTCTGAAAATCACGAAGGATGGAATATATACTTTCATACCCAGGGATTCTGCACCTGCGGTCCATTTTCCGCTTCTGCGGTCTGAGCAACCGCACCTGCGGTTTTCCCTGGCCTGGGACTGCACCTCCGGTCACATTCTCGCACCTGCACCATCGCAGATGCGTCCAGATGCCCGCTTCTGCAGCTCCGCCTAACTCACCTCTTGGCTGCTTCTGCGGCTTGCTTCCACATCTGCGGCAGTCGCACCTGCGGCCTCCCAACCGCAGATGCGGTTATGACAGCAGCCATAAAACATCAGCTGCCAAACTTCAACTCCAAAACCTCCCGTCAACCGAAATCACCCCGAGGCCCCCGAGACCTCAACCAAAAGCAAGAACAAGTAATATACCACTATCCAAGCTTATACCAATCTTCAAAACACCACAAACAACATCGAATCAACCAAATCACATCGGATTCAAGCCTAAGGTTCCAAAAATCTTCCAAATTACGCTTTTGATCAAAAAGTCTATTGAACCACGTCGGAATGACCTGAAATTTTGCACACACATCCCAAATGACAAAACGGACCTATTGCAACTCCCGAAATTCCGTTCCGAACCCTATATAAAAATCTCACCTATCCACCAGAAAATGCCAAAAATCCATCTTCGCCAATTCAAGCCTAAAGCTACTCTAGACCTCCGAAACACATTCCGATCACACTCCTAAGTCCCAAATCATCTCCTGAAGCTATCTGAACCATCTGATTTCACATCCGAGCCCTTTTTCACATAAGTCAATATCCGGTTGAATTTTCCAACTTAAGCTTACTCCAAAGAGACTAAGTGTCTCAAACCTTACCAAAACCATTCGGGATTCGAACCGACTAACCCGATACCACATAATGCGGATAAACAAAGCATAAGAAAGCAGAAATGGGGAAAATGAAGTGGTAACACATGAAACGACCGGCCGAGTCGTTACAATCAATAAGGAAGCATAAGGAACATCACACCTAAATCATCAAGAATAATGAAACGATAACACGTGCACGGCATCACCCTTCATGCTTTTACTCTCGTCCTCACCATATGAAATCAATAGAAACGGCACGGCATCACCCTTCGTGCATTACCTCTCATAATCATGGCACGGCATCACCCTTCGTGCATTATTCCTCACAATATCGGCACAGCATCACCCTTCGTGCATTAACTCTCAAATCATGGCACGTCATCACCGTTCCTGCATTAACACTCACAATATCGGCACGGCATCACCCTTCGTGCATTACACTCACTCACAATATCATGCACAGCATCACCCTTCGTGCTTTGCACTCTTCCTCACCCAAACAATAGAAACAATAAGTCCCGGCAAGGGAATCAACAATGTCAACAATAACATCCCGGCAAGGGAATCAACAATATTAACACACTACTGAAAAATAGGTCTACGGGAACGGTTGAAAAACTGTTCCCACAGACTGTCAAACTGTTGCCATAGGGATATTGGAACGGTTTAAAGGCCGTCACATCAGCCGGCGTGCCCATAGGCCTACTGGAACGGTTCTTGCAACAGTTTGCATCGCCGTGACAATAGATACGTCTATCGCAACGGTTTTCCCTTTCTCTGTTGGAACGGTTATTTTTTTCAATTGGAACGGTTCAAAACCGTTACTGTATTGTTTATGCAACGATTTTTAACCGCCGCCATATTATTTAAAGCAACACTTATGTAAGCTATTGCTACGGTTATGTTGGATATAGCTACGGTTTCTTTAGGCTATCGTAACGGTTATATTTGTATTTGCAACAGTTTATGCGACCTATTGCAACGCTTTACATTGTCTACTGGAACGACATTTGTGTCCTATTGCAATGGTTCTGATAGGCTATTGTATCAGTTCAGTTAAAACCAAAATGTAGTACCTGTTATAAAAAAATATTTATACATATAATAAATTATATTAACACCAAAATTTAAATACATCATAAAATGAAACTATTAATAATACAAAATTATCCATAAAGCTAAATGTTCTATCCCATGAGTGCATAAGTTTAGTACATTTCAAGAGAGTAAATAAGTTTCAAAAATGTTGGTAACAAAAGATTCCTAGAACATTCATCTGTAACAATACAAAATTCATTTCAAGTAAGGTCTAATTCTTCGTCGTCTTCATCATCCATTTCTTGATCAACTCCACCTACAAAAGAGCATAAATAAAGTTATTACCCTTCAACAGAATTCGGTCTAAATAAAGTTATTACCCTTCACACTAGTGTATAATAAAATTGAAAGCAAATATACCTGGAAATAGATATGAAAATAAACTGAACCTAAACTTCACCAACCCCTTATCAGAAAAATCAATAAAAACAGAATTCTACTTGAAATTCACTTCATTTCCGCTTAGTTGAATGCACTTTCAGTTCACACCAATAACTCCACACCAACCAATTCAATAAAAGCACAAACTTTTTGAACCTACATAAGTATTCACTTCAAATGTAAAAACTCAAGTCAATAATCACATAGCCCAAAGATCAAAACTATAAAGCTGGAAACTTTGAAGATAGGAAACCAAGAAAGCTAACACAAGCTAATCATTGACTACTTATCCATAAATAGAAACTATTTAAGGAAACACCATATTAATTGTAGCTGCTGAGAACAAGAAAAAATAAAACTTTTTTTTTGGAGAATTTTTTAAAATGGGAACACAAGGAACAGTTTGTTTTCCTGTTTACCTTTTCTGTTTTTCTGGATATAGTAAATGAACACAAAGCAAATTGTTGGTGGATTTTGATTATTAAAATAATGAAAGCTCTATGAAGAAAAAAGGATATTACCATATCCACTCTGTCTCTAACCAAAGCAAAATCCAAACCAAAGAAGGAGGAGAAGAATAAGAAATAGAAGAAGATGTATAACATTTGGTACGTACTGACCTTGATTATTACTACCAGCAGATGGTCAACAATTTTACTAATCGTATTGTCATACGAGCTTTTGTATAGTCGGCCAAGTTTTCTTTTTCTTGTAACCACAAAGATGTCCTTACTTGATACAGTATCTGAAGTATCAGAGATTTCCTTCTTTTTTCCTAGTTACATGAAAACAGGTATAAGAATCTTTCCATATAAAGTTAGCAAGTTCATAATTTAAAAAAAAATAAAAAAGATAAAACATCAAACCTCGCGAATTAGAGCAAAAGGTGTTCTGCCAGCAGTGTGCGGACACTTCAACTTACTTCGATTCTCTGTATTGGTTTTGGACATTTTCTGCAAATAAACGAGTCAACCAATAGCAACCAACAGTTGTGCCTATTACCCACATCAAGACCCAAGACTATACTCATAGTAATAATACAACGCTTGCAACTACCCAAAGAAAAGAAGCCAAATGAGTAGTTAACAAAAACAATTATATTTCATGAAGAGTTTCAGAATATCTATCCAAGCAAGCAGTATGAAAGTTTAGACAACTTTCAATTATGATGCATATCGTCTATATGGAGTATAGGGAAAACTTAACAAGTTAGCTTCCAGTTAAACAGCAACTATTCTTAACCAGAAGGAAAGAAACATTTATTTGAGATCCAGTCCTATTTAACTTGCAGTAATGAATTTATACGTACACATTATATGGAAATCTATCATTAGTTTAGAGCTTGTTAAGAATTATAATGTCAACTTACAATGCACGCATCCTACTCACTCACAAACTAAAACTGCCAGAGAAGATAAGTAGAGACAAGGCGAAAAGGTTGCCACTAATGAAACACCAACAAATAACCTTGCCAGTATAAAGGAAGATGAATAGATCTTACAGCTTATGCAGCAGCCCTAACTAAACTTATGCGCGCAGTATGTACGGTTAAAGGAAGATGAATAGATCTTACAGCTTATGCAGCAGCCCTAACTAAACTTATGCGCGCAGTACGTATGGTTAAAGGAAGATGAATAGATCTTATAGCTTATGCAGCAGCCCTAACTAAACTTATGCGCGCAGTAAACTAGTTACGATATTAATGAGAACTGTTCAGAACTTGCAACTACAGAATGCATAAGATTTGTTCAATTTGGTCGATGAATGAACTTGCAGTAATGAATAGCGCCTTGTGAATTACTATCATAGAAGAAGCTATTGCAATCTTTTAGCCACTCCGTTTGTGGATTCTAAATAAATCACAATCTAATAAGGAATTAATGAAGTTTCTTTACAAGAAACAAACTGAATACCTACCAATCTAAAGCACTAAATGTGTTTTAATTTTAACTGGTATTACCTAGTTTGAGGGTGCCATAGTTGGATAGATGTTCCATAGTTGTTATGCATAGTTGTACCTCTTCATAAAGAATTAGCAGAATACTGAGACATTGATCTAATCCACTCATCTCTAAGCTATGAACAGAAGTCAGCAACCAAATAGAAATATGGACCAAAGAAACAAGACCAATCGATAACCAATTAGAGCATCTATTCACCATATTTTACTCAATCAAGTAAAAAAATTAAGCAAAAAAAGTATTACAGAATTAAGCACATTTTACTCAAGCAAAAAAAAGGAGAATTTCAGCTATCAATTTACTCAACTTTACCACAAACAGTGGCAAACTTCAACTGCTCATTGTACAGAATTTAGAATTCTTAGTGCACAGAGAACTGATGTACAATGCAAAAATTTGCTGTCAAATACCGTCCCAAATTGAGTTCTTTCTCTGCAGAAATTTGCAGCTAACTGATGCAAATTCTGGTATAAAGCTCTGCAGGAATTCTGGACTGAAATGGCACAACTATAGCAGCAAAAATATTAAAGACTAAACAGTTTTCTTCCATTCAGCAATATAGAAATATGGTGCTATGCCAATATCAACTGAATATTTCATCACAAGGGGTCTCAAAATAGCATCTAGCTCAACATAACTCAAGCAATTTTCAGCAGCAAATCAGTTTTTCAACTGAAGCACACTTTCAACCAACACAAATTTTAGTCCATAAAGCAATAACACCCTCAAGTCGATTCAAACTCAACCAATCCCAGAAATCAAAGAAGAATTTCTGATTGAGTTTGTGGCTTTGAGCTTCTAAAGTGCTCAAATAGAACAAAACATACAAGAATCCACTTAAATTGAGTGTGAAAGTATAAACCAAAAGCATATTAATTTGACATTGACCACTGCTTTTAAGGGTGAAACTCAGAAAGTCACAAACGCTAAAGCAATTTAAGACCTTTAAAAGTTAACTTCTTAAAAATCATCTCTTACAATATGAATAGGAAAGAAGTGATTAAGTTATTATACTTTTCAAAGAAAGTGTAGAGTTATGTTTAAACAATAAAAACCATTAAGTTCCTTGTGGATGTCAAGTAAGTAGTTAGAAAATGTATATCTTCAGAAAATTACAGTCAGGGAAAATATATTTTTCCCACACTTTTTGTTTCAAAGAAGATTACACAAGAAAAACTAGTTTCTTTCAAAGCTCCTAGAGGTGAATTTCCTAGACTCAGCTCTTGTTGGAAGAAAATCCCAACTAAGAGCTTACGAGTCGTCATTGGTTTTTGATAGTTTGACTAGTAATATTTAATTGGATTATTTGCTTTTTTTAAGCATTGAAGAACTTCTGCAATGCAAAACTTGGGCAGAACAAGAAGTCAGCCAAGGTCTAATAGATCTATGCTTTTAGGAGGTGAGCTCTTAAATTATCTGTTAATTTTGCTTGTTATTTTGCCTTTCTTTGATAACCAAGTAATCCCCGAGTGGTGCACACTCGAACTCGGAGGTTAATGGACCTTCCCTCTACCCTTGGCTACCGCAGTGTTGAACTCGTGACATGCGTCTAAGCCGCACATCACAAGTGGCGCTCTTACCACTAGACCAAAGCCCTAGCGGCTGCCTTTTATTTCCTGATTATTTTTTTATGGTAGAGAATTTCAATTTGACTAGCACCTAAATAAACATTTCTGTTTGTGGCAGTCAAAATGAGTGGGTATTTTGATCTTTATAATCATGCTTCTGATGGTTGTTTGTCAATGTGTCAAGTGTTTATGTTATAAAAAACCACAACACCTTTTATTGGGTCTAAACAACTTTATGTATTGGTTGTAGGAATGGATTATGCAGATCCAAAGAAGAAGAACAATTTTGTGGGTAAAATTCTTATGGCTGCAATGTTGACAGCACTGTGCATTCTTATGCTCCCGCTACAGACAGTTTTTTTTTTTGGATAAGTCAAGCTACAGAAAGTTAAAGATATTATTTTTCTTAACTAGTCGAATCAGATTCAAGTTTACTGAAATATGCACAACTGGATGTTCAAGTTAACAAGTAACTCAAGAATGATCGGAAGTAAAGCTTAACCAACTTCTGTAGAAAATTTAATAAGGAAAAAAAATTCAAAATTACTCAGGCACTGAAACAAAGAAATCCAGACATCTGATAAGCCGATACATGACATATGATTGTTCATAAACTTCTAGCATTTAACCATGATTAATTAAAATATATTCTCACCTCATTAAATCACTTTTAAACACAGAACTAAAAACAGCATGAATTGAACACGAACCCAAAAGACTACAGCATGAATTAAGAACCTTTTTGCCAAGAACTAAAAAACACAGTAAAAACGTATAGAATTGGTAACAAAAACAGTAAAAATGACCAAAAGAATTAAGAAAATTACCAGGCTATGGTGATTTTGGGCTTCTCTGATTCGAGCACAAATCTGATTTTAGAATTTGGGGATTTGGGGAAGAAGTGCCAGACAAGTGCCGGAGAACCAACTGTCCTTGAAGAAGTGCCGGAAAGACCAACAGAAGCGTCTTTCAGATTTTTCGGAAAGAACCCGACTGTCCTCACAGTTTTGGGCTTTGAGAACTCTAGGGTTTGATGATTATGGAGGTCTATAGAAGAGGTATTTGATTATACTCGGCCATTAATCCTAAACAAGGCAAAGATGCAATCACAAAGGGGATTTTGGGTGTATCGACGAGGGGATTTTGGGTGTTCGATTGGAGTTTGGATACAGTACTGGGGCGAGTAGTTTTGGGTGTATCGATGGGGGAGGGGTTTTTGTATTAAATTAGTTAAAAAAAATATAAAATACAGGTCACTTATAATTAGCTTGGCGGGCCAGTAAATTTTTAGCAGAAAAAACGAGAGGGAATTAATAACCGTTTCCATAGAAAATTTTTTCCCAAAACCGTTGCCATATACATTTCTATTAGGACGGTTTACACATCCATTGCGAAACAAAACTCTATGGCAACGGTTTTGTTACATTTGCAACGGTTTGATGTCAACAGTGTGCTTGTAGCACCGAAATTCTATTGTAACGATTTCTACCGTTACTATATCAGCTCTATGGCAACGGTTTGTGTACCGTTGCCAAAATAACTGTTCCCATAGGCCCATTTTCTGGTAGTGACAATAACATCCCGACAAAGGATTCAACTATAACCAATCTCGTTTTCAACAATTACTTTACAAAATGAAACTCAACTTGAGCCAATACTCAACTATAGTCAATTACCAAGAAACTTTCATAAGCTTTGTTCCACATTAATTATCATCAATTTGAGCAAGATCGATACATAATAAAATCACAAACATCGTGATATAAGACTCACGAGCATGATTGACACCAACGTATAGATACTTGTCACCACACCTATACGTCAAACTCATACTAACACATAGCAATTAAGACCATAACTCATAGTCCCTCAAGTTAAGGTTAAGCCAAATACTTACCTCAATTCCACGGATAAGATCAAGCCTCAATTACCGCTTTACCTCTCGATTCCACTTCCAATTCGCGTGTATCTAGTCATAATTTACTTAATTACATCAATATATGCTAAATAAACCAAATCTAATGCATGAAAATAGATTTCCCAATAATTTCCCCAAAAAGTCAAAACCCGGTCCCGGGCCCGCTTGGTCAAAACCCAAAGTTCGAACCAAAACTCGATCACCCATTCACTCACGAACTCAGATATGCAATTAGTTTTGAAATCGGACCTCAAATTGAGGTCCAAATCCCCAAAATTTGAAAATCCTAACTTCTACCCAAAAACATCCAATTTCCCATGAAAACCCTAGATTTTGAAGTGAAATCATGTAAAAAGATGCTATAGATTGAAGAAAATAAGTTAGAAATCGTTTACCTATGAGTTAGAGAAGAACTTGCTCTTGAAAAATCGCCCTTAGGAGTTAAAGTTTTGAAGAAGTTGTAAAAATGAAGAAGAATCCCGTCAAAATCCCACTTAACAGGTCTCAGACGTCGCAACTGCGACCAGGGGTTTGCAATTGCGAACCCCATTGAAATCCTGTCATCTTCGCATTTGCGAAGGAATGGTCGCATTTGCGATGAAGGGAGTTCGCGTTTCCCAGCCCTGAGGTCGCAATTGTGATGAGGGCCTGCCCACGCTTGCTTCGCAATTGCGATACTCTGGTCGCATTTCCAAAGCCTGACCACTTCGCAAATGCGAAGCCTGATCTCGCAATTGCAAGACCAGAGGCCTAGGCAAAAATACCAGATGCCAGCTGAAATTTTCCTAAGTCCAATTCACTCTGTGGCCTATCCAAACTCACCCGAGCCCTCGGGGCTCCAAACCAAACATGCACGCAAGTCTAAAAATATCATACGGACTTGCTCGTGCGACCAAATCATCAAAATAACATCAACAACTACGAATTCAACTTCAAATTCATGAAATTCCTTAAGAACATTGAAATTCCCATTTTCTCAACTAAAGGTCCGATTTATACCAAATCAACTCTGATTCTTACCAAATTTCACAGATTCGACTTATTTATTATTTTAAACCTGTACCGGGCTCCGGAACCACTATACGGGCCCGATACCATCAAGAACACGCATCATTTCATTCCAAAAAGCCTTTATATTTTCCAGCAAACAATTTTCTTTAAAAATTCTTTTCACGGGCTAAGGACCTCGGAATTCGATTCCGGGCATATGCCCAAGTCCCATATTTTACTACGAACCCTACGGGACCGTCCGATCACAGGTCCGGGTCCGTTTACCAAGAATGTTGACCAAAGTCATCTTTAATCAATTTAAAAGGCCAAATTCATTATTTTTCTTAAATTTCACATAAAAGCTTTCGCGAAACGCGCTCGGGCTGCGCACGCAAATTGAGGTAAGACAAAAAGAGGGTTTTAAGGCCTCGGAACACAGTTTTGACTTCAAAAACAAGAGATGACCTGTAGGGTCATCACATTCTCCACCTCTAAAATAATTGTTCGTCCTCGAACGGACATAGAAAAGTACCTGAGTCGGTGAAAAGATGAGGATAACGGCTCTGCATATCGGACTCGGACTCCCAGGTCGCTACCTCAACAGGCTGACCTCTCCACTGCACACGAACTGAAGGGAAATTCTTCGATCTCAACTGACGAACCTGTCGGTCTAGAATGGCTACCGGCTCCTCCTCATAGGTCAAGTCCTTGTCTAAGTGGACAGTGCTGAAGACTAACACGTGGGATGGATCGCCGTGATACTTCCGAAGCACGGACATATAAAAAATTGGATGCACTGCTGATAAACCCGGTGGCAACGTAAGTCTATAAGCCACCTCTCCCACTCAATCGAGAATCTTAAAAGGACAGATGGATCTAGGGCTTAGCTTGCCCTTCTTCCTAAATCTCATCACGCCCTTCATGGGTGACACCCGAAGTAATACTCGCTCTCCGACCATGAATGCCACATCGTGAACCTTACGGTCGGCATAGCTCTTGTGCCTGGACTGAGCTGTACGAAGCCTATCCTGAATGATCTTAACCTTGTCCAAGGCATCCTGTACCAAATCTGTACCAAACAATCGAGCCTCTCCCGGCTCAAACCACCCAACTGGCGATCGACACCGTCTACCATATAATGCATCAAAGGGGGCCATCTGGATGCTTGACCGATAGCTGTTATTTTAGGCAAACTCCGCTAATGGCAAGAACTGATCCCAGGAACCTCCAAAGTCAATAACACATGCTCAGAGCATATCCTCCAAAATTTGAATAGTACGCTCGGGTTGTTCCTCCGTCTGAGGATGAAATGTTGTGCTCAACTCGACCCGAGTACCAACTCACGCTGAGCTGCCCTCCAAAAATACGAGGTAAACTGCGTACCTCGGTCAGAAATAATGGACACGGGCATACCATGAAGACGAACAATCTCCCGGATATAGATCTCAACTAACCTCTCTAAAGAATAGGAGACTGCCACAGGAATGAAATGCACTGACTTGGTTAGCCTATCAACAATAACACATATCACGTCGAACTTCCTTTGAGTCCGTGGGACTCTAACAACGAAGTCCATAATGATACGCTCCCACTTCCACTCAGGAATCTTTATCTTCTGAAGCTACCAAGTCTCTGATGCTCGTACTTTACCTGGGCACAACTTTAAACACCGAGCTACATACGCAACAATATCCTTCTTCATCCTCATCCACCAATAATGTTGCCGCAAGTCCTGATACATCTTAGCGGCACCCGGATCAATAGAATACCGGGAACTATAGGCCTCCTCTAGAATTAACTCACGAAGTCCATCCACATTGGGCACACAAATACGACCCTGCATCCTCAAAACTCCATCATCTCCAACTGTAACCTGCTTGGCACCCCCGTGCCGCACCGTGTCCCTAAGGACAAGCAAATGAGGATCATCATACTACCGATCTCGGATACGCTCAAATAATGACGAACGAGCGTTTGTGCAAGCTAGCAGACGGCTGGGCTTAGAAACATCCAACCTCACGAACTGATTGGCTAAAGCCTGACATCGAAAGCAAGAGGTCTCTCACCGATCGAAATATACGCAAGACTGCCCATACTGGCTGACTTCCTACTCAAAGCATCGACCACTATATTCGCCTTCCCCGGATGATAGATGGTGATATCATAGTCTTTCAAAAGCTCCAACCACCTCCCCTGCCTCAAATTGAGCTCCTTCTGCTTGAACAAATACTACAAACTCTTATGATCCGTGAACACCTCACATGACACGCCATATAAGTAATGCCTCCAAATCTTCAGTGCGCGGACAATGGCTGCTAGCTCTAAATCCTGAACTGGATAATTCTTCTCGTGAATCTTCAACTGCCGCGAAGCATATTCTATAACATTGCCATTCTGCATCAACACCGCACCAAGTCCAATAGGAGATGTGTCACAATACACCGTATATGGCCCTGAACCCATAGGCAATACCAACACCGGCACCATAGTCAAAGCTGTCTTGAGCTTCTGGAAGCTCGCCTCACACTCGTCCGACCACCTGAACAGGGCACCCTTCTGGGTCAACCTGGTCATCGGGGCTGCTATAGATGAAAACCCATCCACAAACCGACGGTAATAACCCGCCAAGCCTAAGAAACTCCAGATCTATGTAGCTGATATGGGTCGAGGCTAGTTCTTGACTGCCTCTATCTTCTTCGGATCCACCTGAATACCCTCTACTGATACAACATGGCCCAAGAATGCAACTGAACTCAACCAAAACTCGCACTTCAAACACTTAGCATACAACTGAGTGTCTCTCAGAGTTTGAAGAATGACTCGAAGATTCTGCTCGTGCTCCTCTCGGCTGTAGGATTAGATCAAAATATCGTCAATGAAGACAATCACAAAGGAATATAAATAAGGCCTAAACACTCGGTTCATCAAATCCATGAATATTGCTGGGGCATTTGTCAACCAAAACGACATTACTAAAAACTCATAATGCCCCTACTGAGTGCGAAAAGCTGTCTTAGGGACATCGGATGCCCTAATCCTCAACTGATGGTAGCCAGATCTCAAATCAATTTTCGAAAACACTTTGGCACCCTGAAGTTGGTCAAACAAATCATCAATCCTCGGCAATGGATACTTGTTCTTGATGGTGACGTTGTTCAATTGCCGATAATCAATACACATTCTCATCGATCCATCCTTCTTCTTAACAAACAATACTGGCGCACCGCAGGGCGAGACACTAGGTCTAATGACACCCTTATCAAGCAAGTCCTGCAACTGTTCTTTCAACTCCTTCAACTATGGAGGGGCCATACGATATGGTGGAATAGAAATAGGCTGAGTGCCCGGAGCCAAATCAATGCAAAAGTCGATATCCTTGTCGGGTGGCATCCCCGGCAGGTCTGCAGGAAATACCTTTGGAAACTCACGAACAACTGGCACGGAATTCATAGAAGGAACCTCATCACTAGAATCACGCACATATGCCAAGTAATCCAAACACCCCTTCTCGACCATTCGTCGAGCCTTCATATAAGAAACGGCCCTACTGGTAGAATGACCAGGAATCCCTCTCCACTCTAATCGAGGCAACGCCGGCAAAGCCAAGATCACGGTCTTGGAATGACAATCCAATATGGAATGATAAGGTGACAGCCAATCCATCCCCAATATGACGTCAAAACAAACCATATCCAGAAGTAAGAGATCTACACGGGTCTCAAGACCCCCAATGATAACCACACACGAGCTATAGACACGATCTATAATAATGGAATCACCCACCGATGTGGAAACATATACAGGAGCACTTACAGAATCACGAGGCACAACCAAATACGTAGATAAATAAGATGACACATAGGAGTATGTAGACCCCGAATCAAATAAAACTGAAGCATCTCTACTACAATATGAAACCGTACCTGTGATAACTGCATCGGAAGCCTCAGCCTCAGGTCTGGCTGGAAAAGCATAACATCGGGGTTGGCCCTACTACCCTGAACTATATCCTCGGGACGACATCCTACTGGTTGGCCTCCACCTCTAACGGCTTGACCTCCACCTCTAACGGCCTGACTTCCACCTCTAACACCTCGACCTCCATCACTAGCTATGGAACACACGGTGCCTGAACCATAGCACGAGAACCCTGATGCTGAGAACTACTCGAGGCTCGAGGGAAAAATCTAGCAATGTGCCTCGGATCGCCACAAGTATAACAAGTCCTCGGCTGCTGGGACTGCTGACCCTGAAACTGGACCTGACGGCCTGAGTAACCACCCTGAAAACTCTGGAGTGGAGGTGCACTGATAGGAGCTGGTGATGCACTGTAGGGTAGCTGATCCAAATACTGCGTATAAGAACCACGATCACTTGGAGCGCCCTGGGAAGCCTGAAGAGCTGAATGAAACGGCCTGGGAGGATGGCCCCTACCAAAAGAATAACTGCCTCAAAACGAGGCACCATTGAATCTGCCCGAATGATGAGGCCTCTTGTCAGACCTCTGACCACTCCCCTGTGATAGAACCATCTCAACTTGCCGGGCCACATTGGCCGCATCCTGAAAAGAAATCTCGCTCCCTGTCTCCTTAGCCATCTGCAATCGAATAGGCTGAGCGAGTACCTCAATGAACCTCCTCACTCTCTCTCTCTCTAAGTGGGAAGTATAATAAGATCATGACGGGCCAAGGAAATAAATCTGGTCTCGTACTGAGTGACGGTCATAGAACCCTGCTGGAGACGCTCAAACTGCCTACGATAGTCCTCCCTCTGAGTGATAGGAAGAAACTTCTCCAGAAATAGCTGAGAGAACTGATCCCAAGTCAAAGCAGGTGACCCAGCTGGCCTAGCCAATTAATAATCCCTCTACCAAGTCTTGGCAGAACCTGACAGACGAAAAGCAGCAAAGTTGACCCCATTGGTCTCCACTATCCCCATGTTCCGAAGAACCTCGTGACAGTTGTCCAAATAGTCCTGGGGATCCTCTGAGGATGTACCACCATAAGTAGTAGTGAATATCTTGGTGAACCTGTCCAACCTCCATAAAGCAACAGCAGACATAGCTGCTCCATCACCGGTATGAGCTACCACACCCGGCTGGACTGCTCCAACTGGCTGAGCTGCTGGAGTCTAAAACTGATGAGCCACCTGCTCCGGAGTGCGAGTAGCTAGAGTCTGTGCTCCTCCCCCAGCCTGAGAGACGACTGGTGCTACAGGAAGTAAGCATGCCTGGGCGACACTCTCCATAAGGCCCACTAGATGGACCAGAGCATCCTGGAGTACCGGGGTAGCAATGAACCCCTCTAGGACCTGAGCTGGCCCTGTTGGAACGGTCTGGCCTGGAGAAACCTCCTCAAACTCTACCTGAGGCTCTGCCGCTGGTGCTGCTGCTCTGGGCTGAGCCCTGCCTCTACCTCGACCTCGGCCTCGGCCTCGGCCTCTGCCCTGCGTAGGAGCTGCTACTGGGGGCTCGGGCTGCTGATCAGCGGATGAAGAAGCACGTGTTCTCGCCATCTGCGAAAGAACAGAGTAGAAGTTCAATTAGCATTGAGAATTCAAATCGCACAACAGTGACGAATAAATGTGAAGTTATTCCTAAACTCTGTAGCCTCTGAGGGATAAGCACAAATTTCTATGTGCCGATCCCTCAGACTCTACCTAGCTTGTACGTGAATTGTGAGACCTAGGCAACCTAGGGCTCTGATACCAACTTATCACGACCCGGATTTCCCACCCTCGGGAGTCGTGATGGCACCTACTCGTGAAAGCTAGGCAAGCCAACTACTAAGGTTCTAGACATTAACAATCAACCCAAACAATTATAAACAGTAACTATAGCTAAACAAATGAAAAGTGCGGAAGAGTTAAAATAAATCCAAATACTCCAAAACATGTCTACTCACGAATCTGGTGTCACAAATTCATGACGACTAAGATTTTTGTACTACAAATATAAGTCTGGAAAGAAAAGTACAACTGTTCTCGAAATGAAAAGAGACAGTGGAAAAGCTAAACAGGGAAGGGGGACATTAGGCTCTGCGAACGCCAGCAGATCTACCATGGTCTCCCTGGACTGAAGGCAGCTACCTCAGCTACTCACTGGGTCCGATACCGAAATCTGCACAAAAGAGTGCAGAGTGTAGCCTTAGTACAACCAACCCCATGTACTGAGTAAGTGTCGAGCCTAACCTCGGCGAAGTAGTGACGAGGCTAGGACACGACAACCAAATAAACTTGTGCGGTTAAATCATATACAAACAGAAACATAATAACAGAAATCAACAGAATAAGGTGGGAAGGGGACATGCTGCGGGGAATATTAGATTCTAACAATAAACCAATAAGGAAGCATCAATAAGGAAGCATAATGAACATCATATCAAAATCATCAAGAATAATGAAACGGTAA
The DNA here is from genome assembly GCF_001879085.1 of Nicotiana attenuata. Taxonomy (NCBI): domain Eukaryota; kingdom Viridiplantae; phylum Streptophyta; class Magnoliopsida; order Solanales; family Solanaceae; genus Nicotiana; species Nicotiana attenuata. Next base: position 290,422 of record NW_017670619.1, read on the forward strand.
CACGTGCACGGCATCACCCTTCGTGTTTTTACTCTTGTCCTCACCATATGAATCAACAGAAATGGCACGGCATCACCCTTCGTGCATTACCTCTCATAATCATGGCACGGCATCACCCTTCGTGCATTATTCCTCACAATCAGCACGGCATCACCCTTCGTGCATTAACTCTCAAATGATGGCATGGCATCACCCTTCGTGCATTAACACTCAAAATATCGGCACGGCATCACCCTTCGTGCATTACACTCACTCACAATATCATGCACGGCATCACCCTTTATGCTTTACACTCTTCCTCATCCAAATAATAGAAATAATTAGTCCCGGCAAGGGAACAACAATGTCAACAATAACATCCCGGCAAGGGAATCAACAATGTCAACAATAACATCCCGGCGAGGGATTCATCTATAACCAATCTCGTTTTCAACAATTACTTTACAAAATGAAACTCAACTTGAGCCAATACTCAACTATAGTCAATTACCAAGAAACTTTCATAAGCTTTGTTCCACATTAATGATCATCAATTTGAGCAAGATCGATACATAATAAAATCACAAACATCGTGATATAAGACTCACAGGCATGAGTGACACCAACGTATAGATACTCGTCACCACACATATACGTCATACTCATACTAACAGATAGCAATAAAGACCACAACTCCTATTCCCTCAAGCTAAGGTTAAGCCAAACACTTACCTCAATTTCACAGACAAGATTAAGCCTCAATTACCGCTTTACCTCTCGGTTCCACTTCCAATTCGCGTGTATCTAGTCATAATTTACTTAATAACATCAATAAATTCTAAATAAACCAAATCTAATGCATGAAAATAGATTTCCCAATGATTTCCCCAAAAAGTCAAAACCCGACCCCGGGCCCGCTTGGTCAAAACCCGAAGTTCGAACCAAAACCTGATCACCCATTCACTCACGAACTCAGATATGCAATTAGTTTTGAAATCGGACCTCAAATTGAGGTCCAAATCCCCAAAATTTCAAAATCGTAACTTCTACCCAAAAACACCCAATTTCCCATGAAATATGCAATATTTTGAAGTGAAATCATGTAAAAAGATGTTATAGATTGAAGAAAATAAGTTAGAAATCGTTTACCTATGAGTTAGAGAAGAACTTGCTCTTGAAAAATCACCTTTATGAGTTTAAGTTTTGAAAAAATTGTAAAATGATGAAGAATCCCGTCAAAATCTCACTTAACACGTCTCAGATGTCGCAATTGTGAACCCCTTTGAAATAATGTCATCTTCGCATTTGCGAAGGAATGGTCGCATTTCCCAGCCCTGAGGTTGCAATTGAGATGAGGGCCTGTCCAGGCTTGGTTCGCAATTGCAACACTTTGGTCGCATTTCCCAAGCCTGACCACTTTGAAAATGCGAAGCCTGATCTCGCAATTGCGAGATCAGAGGCCTGGGTAAAAATACCAGATGCCAGCTGAAATTTTCCTAAGTCCAATTTACTCTGTGGCCGATCCAAAACTCACCCGAGCCCTCAGGGCTCCAAACCTAACATGCACGCAAGTCTAAAAACATCATACAGACTTGCTCGTGCGATCAAATTATCAAAATAACATAAACAACTACGAATTCAACCTCAAATTCATGAAATTCCTTAAGAACATTGAAATTTCCAGTTTCTCAACTAAAGGTCCGATTTATACCAAATCAACTCCGATTCATACCAAATTTCACAAATTTGACTTATTTATTATTTTAAACCTGTACCGGGCTCCGAAACCACTATACGAGCCCGATACCATCAAGAACACGCATCATTTCATTTCAAAAAGCCTTTATATTTTCCAGCAAAAAATTTTTTTTAAAAATTCTTTTCTTGAGCTAGGGACCTCGGAATTCGATTCCGGGCATACGCCCAAGTCCCATATTTACTATGGACCCTACGGGACCGTCCGATCACGGGTCCGGATCCGTTTACCAAGAATGTTGATCAAAGTCAACTTTAATCAATTTAAAAGGCCAAATTCATTATTTTTCTTAAATTTCACATAAAAGCTTTCCGAAAATGCGCCCGGATGCGCACGTAAATCGAGGTGAGACAAAAAAAGGTTTTTAAGGCCTCGGAATACAGTTTTGACTTCTAAAACAAGAGATGACCTGTAGGGTCATCATACTGAATTAGAATACGATATTAACTACTAATTGTATTCCACAGGATATTATTCATTAACCACATATACAAGGTACATATAAACATAATTAACAAATTATGTGCGATGACCCAAAGGGTCATGTTATATTTTAGAACTCGATTCCATGTTCCGAGGTCTTCAAAACCTCATTTTATCCCTCCTCGATTTGCATGCGCAGTCCGGGCGTCTATCCGGAAAGCTTTTATGTGAAAAATTTAAGAAATAATAATATTTGGCCTAAAAGTTGATTTTGTTGACTTTTGGTCAACTTTTTGTGTAAATGGACCCGGACCCATGTCCTGACGGCCCCGGTGGATCCGTAGTAAACATGGGACCTGGGCGTATGCCCTGAATCGAATTCCAAGGTCCCTAGCCCGAGAAATGAATTTTGATGAAAATTGTAAAGCTGAAATTATAATGGTTTTGAGAAAATGGTTAATAGTTGATCTCGTTGGTATCGGGTCTGTATTTTGGTTCCGGAACCCGGTACAGGTCCGTTATGATATGTATACCTTATTCGTGAAATTTTGTGAGAAACGGGACTGAACTGGTGTGATTCGGACCTTTGGTTGAGAAAATAGAAGTTTTGAATTTTTCTTGAAAATTTCATGCAATTTGGTGCTAAATTCATAGTTTAGGTGTTATTTTGGCAATTTGATTGCGCGAGCAAGTTCGTATTGTTGATACCCAATTTTTTCCTATATATTTTTTTTAATATACAAAATACTTTCAAAATAGCATGTGCATGCATATATAAGTATGTCCAAATGTTTTACTATTTTTTCCTTAATTTTTAAAGATTTTTTTAATCAATTTATTGCCTTATTTTATCCATAAAAAACTCAATAATTATTCCCAAAATTATCATTTTTGGTGATTCATTTATTGAATTTTCATATTATACTAAAATGTGGCTAATATAATTTTTTCATATTTTTACAAGGTCATTTAGTATTGTTAAAGTCAAATTGTATGTAATTACAATATTAGCCTTTTTTTAGGATTAATTACGTTTATATTCATAAAAATTAGGTCTGGTATTTTTAAATAGTTAATTATGTGCTATTAATCATTTTAGTACCTTTAATTTATTTTCAGAAATTATTTTACTATTTTTTATTAATCAAATAGGGAAAAATGGCTATTTAAATGTTAGCCCCATTTTATTTCAATTTTAGTCCGATTTTGCACCCCAATTGAACTCAATTTAAACTATTTGAACCCCCTGACCCAATTCCAATTAATCCCACCCAAACCCATCTTCATAACCCGCCCACTCGCCTGTTTTAATCCAGGCCGTTGATCATTCAGATCAACGGCCAACAACCATCCTTTCCTTTTTTAATCTCAAACTACCCCCTAACCCTAACCATTTCACACACCCCGCCGCCTCTGAATCCCCTTCTCTCTCAATCCTCTCTCAAACCCTCTCCAACCCTAGCCGCCAACATCAACTACAACCCTAAAAAAAACTCCCAATTCCATGGCTTCCAAGGTCATTGGAGGCCTATATCCACCTCCCATGGCTTCTACGTGTTCGATTATTATGGTTTCAATGCTATATCTTAAAAGAGCTTGGTCCCGACCTTGGTCGATTTCAGTTTACGGATGTTCTCCGGTCGTCTTTGACCTTTCTCCGGCCAGCCATGGCTATTCGAGTCTGACTCTTGACTCTGCTGCTTAGATCGATGGTTTTCAAAGCCTTTCTCACCACTTGGGGTTCCTCTGAAACCCTAACCTTGAAGGTTCTCTCGATTTCTCTTAGATTTGTTTCAGATCTATGTCTGTTCTGAACTTTTAAGCATTTTTCTCGAAGTTTCTTTTAAAAATCCGCTTTCAAAACTCCTTATCCTTCTGATTAAGGTTCTGTTAAGTTATTTCGAAACCTTTCTTTGATTTTTGATATGTTTTGCTGTGTTTGCTCGTATTATCTTTCTGCCTGAGTTTGCATGTTAAAACCCCTAATTTCTTTTAACTGTTTATTGAATGAATGTTTGTTTGCCTGAGTTTTTGTCCGATCTGTCTATTTATCCTCTTTTTAAAACCCTTCTATTGTGGAGCATCTTATGGTTTTTGGGTCTGAAACTGTTCGTTTAAGTGCAGAAGTTTTTTTCGAAATCTCTTGTTCCCTTTGTGCGATTCTTCTAATTCTGGGTTTCTATCTTCTCTTTAACTCGCCTATGTTGAAAGCCCTAATTTCTCTAGGTTTCTTCGTTTGATTTTGTGACTGGCATGTTCTTGTTTGAGTTTCTGTGACTATCTCGCTTCGAATGTGTTTCTAGTGAGTTCCTTATGCCTAACTTACATTAGCTCTATGTGCTTGTGTTTGTCTTGACTGGTCAAGACTTGCCTCTTTGCTTGCTATGTTTGGTTACTCATATCTCACTCTATTTATATGCTAAAACATGACTCATGACTCTCTCTTTGATTGACTCTGAGATCCCTGTTTCTTGGCTTGATTTGAAAACTTCCCTTTAGACTTTCGATTCTCCTATTTTAACTTGGTTTATTTGCTTATTCATGGGAACTCATGTTACTCTCCTTAAATCGGTAATTTCGAATCATTGATTCCCTGATTTACCATGTGCTGATTTTTGATTGTGTTTTGTTACCTTATTTGGTTAACCGAGTATTTTACTGATTCTTCATTAGTTGTTTCCTTAAGTGAACCCCTATGTACTTACCCCTAATTGTCTATTCTGTACATGATGCTCTACTTGATTTCTTTCCTTAAACATTTTCTGCCCATTACCGTTAGTTGATTGCCCCTTAATTAAAGGAGTGCTTGCATTGATTTGATTCTGATTAGTACTTGGTTCCATAATTACTATACAATTGTAATTCTTGCCTTATTTTATATAGTTTCGAACTACTATATATACATACTCTCTCATTAACACAAACACACGAACACTTTTAGTTCTGAACTCACACTTACACTCAAAACACTCTCTCTTGCTTTACTACTTGTACTGTGGCCTGTTTAGTTGGTTGAAAGCCAAAGCTATATTTCAAAGTCCTGCTACCTTTCTTTACTACATTTTGCTTCTTTGAACTGGTACGTTCTAATTAAGTTTTCAACATCAACAACAACATGGTTACTTGATGTTCTTGCATTCTTGTCTGCCTACTTCTTGTATCTATTTCAGTACCTTTATTTAGCATGCTGTAATTTCTTTTCTCCTGTTCTGAATCAATGTATTATGAATCCTAAATACCTACCCGAATGTGTTTCATACTAATGGTTTGTTTGGGGCATGACAGCCTCAAATATTGTTGAACATGACTTAAACTTGGTCCTCCTAGGATCATAACCTCCATGTCACCCTTATATGTTGTGTGTTCCGGTTGATTTACAAGCATGACAGCACCCCTATTATTGTGCATGTCCAGAATTGACTCATGCCTAAGTATATAGGCCCTTGCAATGGATTCCCAATCCCCTGCCCCTTTGGTGTGAAATTATCAACTCTTTAAAGTATTAATGGTTGTCTCCCATCACCCTTTCCCTTTTCTTTGTTCCCTCATCTTTTAAAACTCAGTTTCTGTACATCCACTCTCTCTTAGAATTAAGTCCTCCCCCCCTCATGTGAGCCTTGCCTTGGGACCCGTGAGCTCCCCCTGAACTTGGACACATGAGGGCTGGCATTTCCACACTGCACTTGTCCCTATTCTGGTGATGTAATTTGGGTGTGAGCACTGCCGGGGGTCCTATTGAGGCTCTAGGGAACTCTGACACACTCAAGTTTGAGAAAGGCTTTGAAGCAATGGCATCTTAAGGCAGTTATTCCATAGCTCAGGGAGGAACCAAGAATCGGGCCTCCTCTAGTTGTATTTTTATGTATTTTGATGTAATTTAATATTCCTGGTTTGTAATAATTTGTAATAAACGTTTGGGGCTGGCTAGTGAAAAGGTTGGGTATTTATGCATGTCAAGGGTAGAAACCATGCCTATAGGACTATTTTGAATTTCTGCATATTCAAACTACATTTAGAAACCATGCCTATAGGGTATTTTAATGCTGCAAACTGCATTTAGAAACCATGTCTATAGGACTTCTTGTTCAACTTCATATCTAGATAACCTGCCTATAGGGATCATCTAAAATTCTGCACATTTTGTCACCGTTTAGATATCATGTTTTAGGGCCCAATTGATTATAACCCAGTAGCATGCTGAAATCAGTAACATATAGAAATCATGCCTATAGGGGTCCATAAGTATAATCATATTCGTTTCTACTCACATGCAATGTTAGGATCTAAAATCAGTAACGCATAGAAATCATGCCTATAGGGACTCTTAAATAAATCTGATTCGCTTCATTCACAGTCAATGTTAGATATCATGCTCCTAGGAATTAAAATCGGCATAGTAAGACACTATCACCTGCAGAATCTGTAACCAGTCTAATTTAATTTTGTCCATTCTGAACCTCTTTTCAATAATCTAATTCCCTTGCATAACAAGGTTTTAGCAATGCCTGCCTTACGCGATTTCAAACAATTCGTTTTGAGTTCTACTATCTCATCACCTCTGAACTAAGTAGATATCAATGCCTATAGGACCCCATCTAAACACTTAGGCAAACCTTAGGCAGTATAAATAAAACTGAACTCGCTTTGTTATTTGTTACAAATCAGCAGATAGGCCCGATTCTGTTTCTAACTGAGTCATGTAATAAGCCAGGCCTGCTGCAATACAACAATCTCCTCTTCCCTCAAGTATTTTTAGAATCAGACCTTTACTCATTTGTTTAAGTCGTGCTATCTGCATTGTTTTGTTTGGAGGAGGTATACTTGAGCCTTATGTGTTTATGTGTTTCCCCTTTAATGTGCAGTCTTTATATGTTTTGTATGTCACCTTAGAATTTTTACCTTTGAATCTCAAACAAGCCTAATATCCTCCCTTTTAGGATTAGTAGTCCTACACGTCGCGGACTGATAGAAATGGATGGGTAATAGCATGCAATAAGTAATCGAGACCAATCCGCTCTTCAATACCTTAACAGGGTGGGAAAGGTAGATATGAATATGATGACTGGTGCGTTAATACCACGTGTAGCCCCTCTCTTGAGGAGTGATTACCGGGTATTGATGAGAGAGCATATTAAATACAGAACCTAGGACCCCTTTCTTTTCATTTGAAAACTCTTCTTTTTTTTTAAACTCTTCTTTCAAAAATGTTCTTTCTTTTATGTGTTGAAATCCCCTCTTATTTGATACTTATCTGCTTATATGTTAATTGCACCTCAAATTCACAATAACTGTCTGGTCGGGAACCACACTAGTGGATCCTGAGGGGTGCCTAACACCTTCCCGTTAGGATAATTTTAAGCCCTTACCCTATCTCTGGTTATTCAAATAGAAACTCAGAATTGAATCTGTATTGGTGTCCTAATGCACCTTAAATCATTAGGAGGTGGCGAATCTTCAAAAATGCAAACCTAGTACCCAAAAGGAATGAGTTGTCCCTCCAAATGTCATAAACCCGATTTCGCAAGAAAAAGGGGGCTCGACACGTATGATGTTTAAGACTTATGTGCATGTTAGTTTGGAGCCCCGAGGGCTCAGGTGAGTTTCGGGTAGGCTATGGAGTGATTGGACTTAGAGGATGCCGTTATGCTTCAGGTCCTGCAGACTTCGCAATTGCGAGGTCTGGATCGCAAATGCGAGCCTCGGATTTGCGAAGATTATTCGCATTTGTGAAGCAAGGGGGAAATGGGTTGTTCGCATTGCGAAGAATTATACCGCATTCGCGGAAGTCCAAGTTTGCATTTGCGATTGGGTCTTCGCATTTGCCGACGGCAGCAGAAATGCAAGAGGTTCGCATTTGCGATACCTTTGTCGCATTTGCAAGCTTCGCAAATGCGAAAGCTCAGGTCGCAAATGCGACATCTGCAGCTGATAAGTTTGGACTTAGACGGGATTTTCATTCATTCTCCCATTTTGTCAAAATCTAAACTTCAAGAGGCTATTTTCCAAAGGCCTAGTTCTTCCCCAAATCACAGGTAAATGATTTGTAACTCATTTATTTCAATCTATTACATCTTTTTACAAGATTTCATCCTGAATCTAGGTTTTCATGGTGAAATTGGATGTTTTTGGGTAGAAACTTAGGAATTTCAAAAATTTGGGATTTAGACCTCAAATTGAGGTCGGATTCCAAAACCAATTGTATATCCGAGCTCCGTGGGTGAATGGGCAATCGGGTTTTGGTCCGAACTTCGAGTTTTGATCAAGCGGGCCCGGGGTCGTTTTTGACTTTTTTTGGGAAAAACTTTGGAAAACTTATAATTATGCATTGGAATTGATTTCTTTAGCAATAATTGATGTTATTAAGTTAATTATTACTAGATACGAGTGGATTGGAGGTGGAATCTAAAGGAAAAGCGGTAATTGAGCTTTGAATTGGCCGTTGGATCGAGGTAAGTGTTTGGTCTAACTTTGACTCGAGGGATTAGGGATCTGCGACTTAATTGCTATGTGAAAATCCATGTGTGTGGCGTATAGGTGAGGTGACGAGTACCTATACGCCGCCAAATTATCTGTTTAGCCTGTTCCCTTCCCCGTTCCTAATATATTGTCTCCCTGTCTTAACTGCTACATGCTTATTGGTGCTTCCATGTCTAATTGCTTCTTGTTAAATGTTGTTTTCTTTACTGAAGGTATCAAATGTTCTGTAGTTTCCTTGTATTGCATTATTGGTTTAAGATTAGTGTATTGGTGTTTCATGGTACATTTTGGTTGGTCACGCTGTGTAATATTAATTGATGAAGTTTCATAATTTTATAGATTTTCGTTTGGTTTGGTCTGAGGCATAAATATTGTGGAGGGTTTTGAGCTAAATTGTGAAATACTTGTTCTTACTGTGTGATTGGTACTGATATGGTGGGATCGGGTTGCACGCTGCAATATGAGGAATAAGGGTGACATATTGAGGAGGAATAAGGGTGAAATATGATTGTCTGGTGGGATCGGGTTGCGCGCCGCAACAGGAGTAATAAGGGTGGACAGGTGGGATCGGGTTGCACGCTGCAACAGGAGCAATAAGGGTGATATATTGAGGAGCAATAAGGGTGGACATGTGGGATCGGGTTGCACGCCGCAACAGGAGTAATAATGGTGAATGTTCATATTGTTACCGATGATATAGTGGGATCGAGATGCGCGCCGCATCATTTTGTTGTTTATGTATTCTTCTTCTGCTGTGATTTATTCCTGTAGTATTGTAACTCTCTTAAGGATTGGTTATAGCTAAGTACTGGCAAAATAATTGGGTTCCGTATTTATTTTTGCTGCAAGTTACTGTTCCAATTCGTTCCGTATTTCCTTTTTGCTTTATTATATACTGTATGTAGGTTATATTGTAAATGCCCTGCCGTAGCCTCGTCACTACCTCGTCGAGGTTAGGCTCGGCACTTACTAGTACATGGGGTCGGTTGTACTGATACTGCACTCTGCTTTTTTGTGCATATTTTGGAGCTGGTTGTGGCTGATCGAGAGGCCGGTTGCAGGCATTCATCTAGTAGACCCAAGGTAGTTCTGCAAGCGTCCGCAAGCCCTGGCGTCCCCTTCTATGTTTCTACTTTCCTGTTTTCTTTTCTTTCGAGATACATGTAATTTCTTTCAGACAAGTGTTTGTAGCTTATCGTAGTATGTTCGTGGATTGTGACACCAGTTTCTGGGTGGTAATAGCTTCGGTATTATTAATAGTATATAGATGGCCGTTTTATTATTTACTTCCGCATTTCTTTCTGTTCGATTTAGTTTTCTTAATTTTAACTGTAAAATGTAAAGGAAAAAGGTGAATAGAACTCTAACGTTGGCTTGCCTAGCGAGTGCGATATTAGGCGTCATCACGGTCCCAGTGGCGGAGGCAGGATCTCCACGAAGGGGGTTCAAAAAAAAAATATTGTAGTTAGTGAGAATTGAACCCATGACCTTATGTAGATTTTGAACAACCTTGACCACTAAACTATACTTTTAGATTGTATTAAGGGTGTTCAAAACTTAATATATGGAGGTAAAAAACATATTTTGCCTTATATATACAGTGTAATTTTTCGGCGAAGGGTGTTCGGGTGAACACCCTTGCGCCCCCTAAATCCGCCCCTGCACGATCCCGATGGTGGGAAATCGGTCGTAACATTATGTTCTTTATAATTTTGTTAATTGCAGCATTAATCTTTAAAAAATTATTTCTTTCTACATGTATAGATCAAAGCAATGTTTCTTATGCCATTCAGAGATTTAGCAAATATAATGCTTATATGCGTCAAAGTCAAATCATGGAAACAACAATATATATGAAGAAGAAAATTCAGATAAAATTATAACTATTAGCCTGTAGCAGTTTCCTTGGCATAATTCACTTCAAATTGCATGTTTTAACATATTACAACAGATCAATAATCACTTTTATCAAGTAAAGAATGTTGTTTCATTTATGTGTATTAATTGTTTTTAAATAATTTTGGCTCCACCACGACATTATAGGCTAAAAATGTTTATTTACTGCAACTTCTGCAAATGAAATTCTATTTCATTATAGCATAAATCAATCTAATTGTTGATAGAATATAAAAGAGGATGGAAGGTCATACTCATATGGTTCCAAACTTTTTAAGCTGCTGCAACTAACCAATATTCTGAAATCAAGGAAACACGTTTTGGTTGATTATTTCCATAATCCATTTAGGTTTTAAGTTTGGTTTTAAAACGAAACACCAAAGTATATAACATTCCCGTCATCACAGTTTTGTACAAGTGTGCTTTTAGACGCAACGCAATCTAGAAATCTTGACTGCCCAATGGTGGGGTATGGGTAGTCTGGTTTTTGGAACTGATGAATACAGGTTTTACAAGTTCACATCTTGTTGGAGAAAAGAACTATTCCTAAAACATGGTATAAAATAGAGTAGGATTTATAAGTTTCAAGGGACCTTGTCTTTTTTTTTTTCTATTTATGAACCTTCCCATGTCGTCAATTTTTTTAATATAATTAGTAGGATTTACTTTGGATCTAAAATATGCTTCTTATTTTTGGGAAATATCGACTCCATCAATGGAAGATATTGATATTGAAGAAAGAAGTGTTGAGAATAAACCCCCCACAGAAATAATATTCACGGTAATAACAGCGGAACAATAATTTATACCGAGATACGATAATCAACAAGAATAAAAAAGAACAACAAGGACACAAAGATTTTTAACGTGGAAAACCCTTCTGAATAAGAGAAAAAACCACGAGCCCGAGAGGAGCAAAGTAATCCACTAATCCACTATAATGAGGAATTTTACACCCAGTAGTTCGAGTAAAATACTTCAGGGACCACTATACACTCAAAAGAAATAACCCTCTTTTAAGATTCCCACCTCACTACAATATCACTCACACTCTCTATTTTTCCTAGACAGTCTATTTCTCACAATGCCTGAGAAATACTCTCTGCAACTACTATGTTACTTTTCTTTCTCTGTGTGTTAAATGAAGAAGCCGAGAGCCTCCTTTTATAGGGTGAAGTTGCCGCCCACTTGACCAATCAGGAGCATTGGTTCATTTGCAATTTGAATTGCAACTTGCCAATTTGCATTCTTGCAAATTGTTTGGCAAAACCGATTCAGAGATTTGGAATCTAACTTCATCTTCTTCTTCTTTTTCTTTTCCTTTATTATTATGGGGATGGACCCCACAATCTCCCCCTCCAGACCCATTCTTCTGAAGGAGGTAACACCGGACTTCTAACTTGAGTGCATGCCAACAAGTTCTTTGCACAACTCAAACTTGTCTCTTGGTACCACCTTGGTCAACATATCTGCAGGATTCTCACTTGTGGAGATCTTCAGGACTTGCAGAGATTCACTCTCTACCTTTTCTCGGATCCAATGATATCTTACATCAATATGTTTGGTCCTTGCATGGTACATGGATTTCTTGCTCAAGTCTATTGCACTTTGACTGTCACAATAGACAATATACTCCTTCTGCTGCAAGCCAAGCTCTTGAAGGAACCGTTTCAGCCATATCATCTCCTTGCCAGCTTCTGTAGCGGCAATGTACTCCGCTTCAGTTGTAGAGAGTGCGGCACACTTCTGCAACCTCGACTGCCATGATATAGCTCCCCCTGAAAATGTAAACAAATATCCAGTAGTGGATTTTCTGTTATCATTGTCACCTGCCATATCTGCATCTGTATAGCCTTTCAAGACTGGATCAGATCTTCCAAAGCACAAACAATCTCCTGCGGTACCTCTCAGGTACTTGAGTATCCACTTGACAGCTTCCCAGTATTGTTTTCCAGGATTTTCAAGAAACCTGCTGACAACACCAACTGCGTGAGCAATATCAGGTCTAGTGCATACCATAGCATACATCAAACTTCCGACGGCAGAAGAATAAGGAACTTTGGTCATGCTTTTCTTTTCCTCCATTGTTGTAGGACACATCTTCTTGCTCAACTTCAGATGACTAGCAAGAGGTGTGCTGACTGGCTTAGCATTCTTCATGTTGAAGCGTTCCAGTACACGTTCAATGTACTTCTCCTGAGACAGCCACAACTTTTTGCTTGTTTGCTCTCGAACAATCTTCATTCCCAGAATTTGTTATGCTGGGCCTAAGTCCTTCATGTCAAAGGACTTAGATAAGTCTCCGTTCAACTTAGAAATCAGCTCCTTGTCTTGTCCTACAATCAACATGTCATCCACATACAACAACAATATAATAAAGTTGTCATCAGAAAATCTTTTGTAGTATACACATGGATCAGAATATGTCTTTATGTAAGTTTGACTTTTCATGAATGAGTCAAACTTCTTGTACCACTGCCTTGGTGCCTGCTTCAACCCATAAAGACTCTTCTTCAGTTTGCACACCATGTGTTTCCTTTCACCTACTTCAAATCCTTCTTGCTGCTCCATACAGATCTCCTCTTCCAAATCTCCGTGAAGAAATGCAGTTTTCACATCCAACCGCTCCACTTCAAAATCTAGGCTAGCTGCTAAGCTCAAGATTGTACGAATAGAAGTCATTTTGACAACAGGTGAGAAAATTTCATCAAAATCAATACCTTTCTTCTGTTCGAAGCCTTTAACCACCAATCGAGCTTTGTATCTAACCAGCTTGCCATTTCCATCTTTCTTGAGTTTAAAGACCCACTTACATTTGAGTGGTCGTTTACCCTTTGGGAGTTCAACCAGCTTGTAGGTGCCATTTTTCTGTAGAGATTCCATCTCTTCTCGCATAGCTTTCATCCACTGGTTCTTTTCTAGATGGGATAGCACCTTCTTAAGACTTTCTAGCTCCCCCTCATCACTGATGAGGACATACTCCGTGGAAGGGTATCTGCATGACTCTACCCTTGGCCTCTCTGATCTCCTCAGAGGTTGAGGTTGTTCTTCTTCTTGAGTGGGATACTCCACTTGCTCGACATCATCATCAAGTTGCTCCCCCTACTCAATAACCTCACCAGGTTGCTCTCCCTACTCGGCAACCTCATCGGTCGTACTTCCTACACTTGTGGGATAGTTAGAAGAATAAGGAATGGTAACAAGGTTAGGGATTATACCATTCTTTGTCTTCTCTGACTGATCATCTACAGCTCCAACTTCACTTTCTCGAAAGATTACATCTCTGCTTCTAATGACCTTCTTCTTTACAGGATCCCACAATCTGTACCCGAACTCTTCATCTCCGTATCCGATGAATATACAGGGAACGGATTTATCATCCAACTTTGTTCTCTGCTCCTTTGGTACATGTGCAAAAGCTCTGCAACCGAACACCTTCAGGTGTGAGTAGGACATCTCCTTGTTGGTCCAAACTCTCTCTGGGATGTCAAACTCCAATGGAACTGATGGACTCCTATTGAACAGGTAATAGGCTGTCTGAACTGCTTCACCCCTGAATGACTTAGGCAGTTTAGCCATTTTGAGCATGCTTCTAACCTTCTCAACAATGGTGCGGTTCATCCTCTCGGCTAAACAATTGTGCTGTGGGGTTCCAGGAACTGTCTTTTCATGTCTGATCCCATGACTTAAACAGTACTCTTCAAATTACCTTGAAGTGTACTCACCTCCATTGTCACTTCGGAGACGCTTTAGCTTTCGACCCGTCTCTCTTTCCTCCAGAGCATGAAACTTCTGGAAAACTTGAAACACCTGATCTTTGGTTTTCAAGATATAAACCCACAATTTACGTGGAGAATCATCAATAAAAGTAACAAAATATTTGTTACCGCCCATCGATTCAATTTCCATTGGACCACAAACATCAGAATATACTAAATCAAGCATATTCAATTTTCTTTCAGACGATGTCTGAAATGAGACTCTATGTTGCTTACCAAATAAACAGTAGTCACAAGGTTTTACTGTTGTACCTTTGGCAAACGAGATGAGTGATTTCCTGGCAAGAATCTGCAATCCCTTCTCGCTCATATGACCCATTCTTTTGTGCCACAAATCTACAGAAATCTCATCTTGTGTCGCATTCAATTCACCTTGGCATATTTCTGCATTTGTCCTGTACAACGTGCCACGAGCAACTCCCTTTGCAATCACCAATGATCCCTTGGTGAGTCTCCACTTTTGATTTGAAAATACTTCTCGTATCCATCTCGGTCTAAAGCTATTCCCGAGATCAAGTTCATCCGCAAATCATGTACATGTCGCACGTCCTTTAAAACCAATGTGCATCCGACATTTGTCTTGATACAAATGTCACCAATCCCCGCAATCTTTGAGTAACTTGTGTTACCCATTCTCACAGTTCCAAAATCACCTGCTACATATCTGCAAAAAAGATCTCTTACCGTGTGGCATGGTAAGATGCCACTGTGTCAACCACCCATTCCGACTCTGGACCTGACAGGTGCATGCATTCCTCTTCCTCATTTATAAAGAGGACAACATTATCATTGTTTTGCACCATGGCGGTTGTGTTGTCGTCATTCTTCTGGCCACTGGTTTCACCTTTGCCCTTCCTTGGATTTGGGCAATCTCTTTTGAAGTGACATGGTTGATCACAATTGTAGCAATTTCTGGCTCTTGATTTGGATCGGTTCTTTGACTCCCACGAGCTCCGGATCTACCATAGTTGCTCGAACTCCTTTGATAACTCCTGCCTCTACCTTCTGTGATGAGCCTGTCCTTGATTGTCAGGCTTCATTCTCATCTTCTCATTGAGTAGAAGAGTCGATGTGACATCTTTTAACTCAATGGTGGTCTTACCATGCAGGATGGTTGTTGCCAAATTATCATATGAAGATGGCAACGAGTTCAATAGCAAGATGGTTTTATCTTCTTCTTCGATTTTCACTCCGAGGTTGGCGAGCTGTGTGATTTGTCCGTTAAGCACATTTAAATGTGACAAAAAATTCGTACCTTCACCCATGTGTAGGGCGTATAACTGCTTCTTCAAGTACAATTTATTTGTCAGTGTTTTGGACATGTATAGGCTTTCCAACCTTGTCCAAATGCCACGTGCCGTGTCTTCATCAATATGTTATTTACCACATCATCTGATAAGTGCAACCTGATTGCACTAGCAGCTCTTTCATCCAAGTCAGTCCAATCCTCAGCTTTCATGTCATCAGGCTTTTTGGAGTACCTTGTGTAATCCTTGTTGGATAAGCAGATCCCTCATCCTTCTTTGCCATGTTGAGAAACCGCTATTTCCGTTAAACTTTGCTACCTCGTACTTTACTCCGGACATTTTTGTTTCACCGAGTATAGTACTAGTGGTAGTGAAGAATATTTTTGTGAACGAGCAGAACCTGTGCTCTGATACCAGTTGTTGAGAATAAACCCCTCACAAAAATAATATTCACGATAATAACAGCGGAACAATAATATAGTACCAAGATACGGTAATCAAAAAGAATAAAAAAGAACTGCAAGGACACAAAGATTTTTAACATGAAAAACCTTTCTGAATAAGGGGAAAACCACGAGCCCGAGAGGAGCAAAGTAATCCACTATAATGAGGAATTTTACATCCAGTAGTCCGAGTAAAATACTTGAGGGACCACTATACACTCAAAAGAAATAACCCTCTTTTAAGATTTCCACCTCACTACAATACGCTCACACTCTCTTTTTCCTACACAGTCTATTTCTCACAATGCCTGAGAAATACTCTCTGCAACTACTGTGTTACTTTTCTTTCTCTACGTGTTAAATTAAGAAGCCGAGAGCCTCCTTTTATAGGGTGAAGTTGCCGCCCACTTGACCAATCAGGAGCATTGGTTCATTTGCAATTTCAATTGCAACTTGTCAATTTGCATTCTTGCAAATTATTTGGCAAAACCGATTCGGAGATTTGGAATCTAACTTCATCTTCTTAACCCACAAGAAGACCGAGGAAGCAAAGCAGGATAAATTGGTTTTTGAAGGCTCTATCAAAAGAGTGTGAAATTGAAGTAATATGCAGTACTAAATTATCCAGCAAAATTACTTACATTTTATTTGTGTTCGAGTTATTACCTTCTACTATTCATAACATTTGGTACATAAATATAGGAGAAATTGTCTCTAAACCATCTACATCTTGTACTCAGAAGTTGGAAAATGTTCCCGATTGCATTCATTGTCACGCTATGAGGTTTCAGCATGAAACTCCAACATTTTGTTGCGGAGAGGGATCAGTAAGATTGGTAAATAGTGAAGTTCCAATACAATTATACGAGTTACTTGTTTACGAGTCTGACGAAGCAAAAGGGTTCCGTCAAAATATTATAGCATATAATAGTATATTTGCATTTACGTCTTTTGGTGTTAGACTTGACAAAGAACTTGCATCTTCAAGGAAAGGAGTTTACACCTTTAAGGCACAAGGTCAAATAATTTATCACGATATTCCGTCATTGATTCCACGTGAGGATAATCCATGTTATTTTCAGTTATATTTTTTTGACACGGACAATGAATTATGCAATCGGATTTCAAAATTGCAAGAAGCCAACTTATCTGAGGAAGTTGTGACAAAAAAAAGGCAGCTAATGGATGGGAATCATTATGCACAATTCTTTTGCCAGCTAAAGGATCATTCAAGCTTCCAAGATTTACAGATTCGAATTGCTGCCAATGCTACACTGGATCAACGTGTCTACAACAAACCATCAGTAGATCAAATTGCTGCAATTTGGATTGATGGAAACAATCCAAATGTACCATTCGATAGAGAGATTATTGTTCATGAGCATTCCGGCAACAAACATAGAGTCAAACATTATTATGGTTGCTATGACCCACTCCAATATCCTCTGCTTTTTTCAAATGGAGAAGTTGGCTGGCACCAAGGAATATACAAATATAAATTTAAAAAAAAGGTGCAAGTACATATGAAGTTGCCAATGTAAACCAGAATGTCCCAACATTCACGTCTGCTAATGAGGTGTTTCACAAAGAGGAGCAAGGTAAAGTATTGCAATTAAATTACGAATTATTTTAGTTTTCTTATTTGAATATTACCTACACTAATAGATACGACTTCTTTTTGTAGGTGTACGTCGTGAATCTAAATCATGTGTGTCTTGTAGAGAGTATTATTGCTACAAATTTCAGATACGCAAAGGAGAAAAGACAATACTACTATTGTGCGGACAGTTATTGCAGCAATTTGTGGTTGACATGTACATCAAGTTAGAAACAACAAGACTTGAATTCTTTAGATTAGAGCAAGCACTACTTAGAAGGGAAATTGCAAGGTATAGTTGATAGTATCATGGCTGGAGAATATAGAGGAGATAAAGTTGGCCAAAGAGTAATACTCCCGGTATCATTCTTTGGAGGCCCTAGAGATATGCGCCGTAGGTATATGGATGCAATGGCTTTGTTCAACGTTTTGGAAAATCAGATTTATTTATCACAATGACATGTAATCCCGATTGGGCGAAGATCCAGGAAAATCTATGCGAAGAACAACTTGCACAAGATAGACCAGACTTAGTGACTAGAGTTTTTAGGGCAAAATTACAGGATTTAAAGGATCAGATTTTCAAGAAAAAAATATTTGGTCCTGTTGTGGCGCATGTCTTCATGGTTGAATTCCAAAAAAGAGGGCTACCACACATACACCTTTTGATAATACTTGAACAAGGGTACAAGATAACATCAGCAGACCAATATGACAAATTTATTTCCGCGAAACTTCCTGATGAAGAAGAATATCCACTCTTGCATGACTTAGTTGTCAAGCATATGATGCATGGTCCCTGTGGAAAACATCGTCCAATAAATTCATGCATGAAGGATGGTCAGTGCAATAATCATTATCCTAGGCCATTTAGTAATAAATCAATACAAGGAAAGGATGGATACCCTTTTTGTAAGAGAAGAAGTGATGGAAAGACCGTAAATGTTCGTGGCATGAGAATGAATAATCAGTGGGTTGTGCCATATAATCCTTACTTACTAACTAGATACAATTGTCATATTAATGTGGAGTCTTGCTTTGGAGTGAAAGCAATCAAGTATCTCTACAAGTATATATATAAAGGGCATGATAAGTGTGCTGTTTATATTGAATCAGATGATGGCGAAAAAGTGGTTGATGAAATCCAAAATTTTCAAGACGCACGTTGGGTGTCTCCGCCATAAGCACTATGGAGAATTTATGAATTCAATCTCAATGAAATGCAACCTCCTGTCATTAATCTTCAACTACATCTCCCGGATATACAAATAGGTAAATATTTATCTCCAACAAGGTTAATTAAAACTTTTGATGAAATAACTAACTATACAAGTTTCTGTGAAATGTCAATACATAGTGTGCTATTGGAGCAAGCAAAATTTGCAAAATGTGATTGCGTGGGAATATGCGACGCTAACCATGCTCACGGAGTATTTTCGGACATGCTCGAGGGATACTGAAGCACGACAATATCTATACAAAGAATTTCCAGAGTATTATGTCTGGAACTCACAACGAAAGATATGGACGAAAAGAAAAACAAGATCAGTTATTGGTCGAATTGCTACCGTTAAGATGATCTATCTATTGTCTTTCAGATAAATCTTGATGAAATTAATAATTTGAAACCATATTAGTCTTGTAGGATTGAATTCCTAAAAACAATAGTGGTTTCTGTAAAATCTTTACCATTATTTAGAGTATTGTTAAAAGAATTTATATTAGCTGGTACAGTTGAGAAAGTTGATTTCTGGTTTAAAATTCATCATGCATGGTCGGTCAACATTACAAAAAACAAACAAAAAAGGTCTTAATTGTTGAATATCATAAGCTGACAGAGGAATCTGAAATTCTTAAATTATATCGAATTAAATAAAGTTTTCATCACTGGGATGATGACTTCCTTTATTTTACTACTTTCGTTGGTTTCCTAGGATCTGCTGCCTACCCGGTAGGGTAATTGAGATGCACATTCGGCCTCCATTATTATAAGAAAATATATGGAAAGGTTGTGTCTTTACAGTTAGACATAACGAAAACAGCTAAAACTAAGCTTAGTTGTCTACGGAAAAACCGTAGCTGTTAAGACCAAACCTCAACCTATTTGTTACGCCCCGTAAACAACCTTACCGTTATATACATTTGATATGGTATTTTGAGTGGAATAATTTTTTTTATAAAATAATTTGAAAAAAATATAATTTTATATAGTTATGAATATTACTACTTTCGAATATACTTTAAATTATGCACATATATAATATAAGAAAGTTTATAAGATTTTCTTTATTGTAAAGATAAAAATTAATTTTTTCACAAGAAAAGAAAGTTATCTTTTTCTTTTACCATTTTAAGAATTAAGCGTACGAAAAGTTCTACTCTTTATATAAGATTAGGAAAATTAAAAGTTGAGAAAATATATGTATTTTTACATGGATATTTTAATGAAATAATAGTGTATGTATTGATTTATATGGTACCACATGACCATGATAGTAGGGTATATATAAAGTATATTAAAAATGAATAGTATTTTAAGTAATTTGAGATATTTCTTAATTATGGGGTTAATTGGTTCATTACCGGGTAATGGGACATTTCCTAATCACCTAGTAAATGAATAAAGATTAAACTTACCCACCCCATCCCCACGTGGCAGCCCCCTCACCTTCTAATTAATGGCTCATAGTCATTTGGCATAGGTGTCACATGGTTAGAAGATTAAAGCTTTTTACTCAATTATGTCACCGAACAAAATCGTCCTAGGAGAGGATGAATTTAGCATTTGCACAAATAATGAATTACGTGAAGTGAGCATTTTGTAGATACAAAAGGACCTATAGAATAGTATGTCTTGTGGTGGCATAGAAACTGAAAGGGTTTGAGTTGGAATTATTTTTATTCATATCCGTAGGAGTCAAAATGACTTGAACGAGAATCCATCTTGCAAAGATTGTCCGGATCCTTAAAGAATTTAATTTAAAGATAAATCTTATGGAATGGACATGATGTATCCTTCTGAAACTATTGTTTACACTAGCCCATGAAGTACAGGATTTTATCATTCTTTGGGGGCTTTGCGAATCATTTTCATTTAGGTTTCCACAACTATTCTGCTCAACCTAAGTTCTTCCAGGTATATTAAGGCTATTCCTTCTTTCTTTGTGGCATGATTCAAATTATACAGAAGAAACGAAAAAACGCACAGTTTTCATAAACAAATCTATTCATAGAAATACTAGGGGTTTCTATGTTCTTGATTCCCCATGTGACATATTATTATATATCTTCTGTTCATGGGTCTCAGAAAAATACGTATTTGATAAAGTTTATCCGAAAGGTATATTGATTTTTATGGCATTCCGAGAAAATCTTATTAACGTATTTCTTATGCATTTCATGCATTTATACATGTACATTGACCCATGACCAGACGGCATTATATATGCGTTTATATGTATATTATATATATATATGGGATATGGGAAAAAGGTTACGGCATTATATACGCACTACCATACCTGATGAGCTGGTATACGTTGATGATTTTGCACACGGTGGCCGAGATGATATGATGGGATGCCCTCAAAGGCTTGATGATGTTATGAACACATGTACCTATGCACGACATGGCATTCATACGCATATGCATGACACTATAAGTATTAAATGATATATAGAGTCATCTAGACTTACAGGTTGAGTCATGTACTCCATGTTTCTTTCATGTCCTTTATATATTGATTTACATGCCTTATATACTCAGTACATTATTCGTACTGACGTCCTTTTGTTGGGGACACTGCATTCATGCCTGCAGGTATAGACAAACAGTTTGACGGGCCCTCATAGTAGACGAGGTAAGCATTCAGCGAAGGATCGGTAAGACTCCACCTCATTCGGAGTGCAGCCAAGTTTATTAGTCATCGTGTCAGAGTTTGCTACAGACTTATGGGTAGGCCGGTACCCTGTCCCATTTGATGTCGAATAATCATAAAGGCTTTGTAGACAGAGGTTCAGTTTGTACAGTATGTCAGAGGCCTTGACGGTCCATATGTATTCATGTTTTAAGAACGATAGTTTATCGATACAGTGTTGCCCACTTATAGTTATACGTCACGAGTTGTGACCATGTTGGCCCATGATAGTTACAAAAGAAATGAATGAATTACAGAGTGGTTCGCTCGGGCCAGTGCGGCACCGGGTGCCAGCCACGCCTCCCAAGGTTGGGGCGTGACACTATTCTTCCCCTGCAAAATTTGCACTTTTATGTTGGGTTATTTAAATGTCTGGAGTTTTGTTTGCCTCCCTGTTTTACACTCTTGACTGATATTTTCAAAGTATTTTTTAATCCGTGACAGTAACAGACGTCGCGTTACTCTTATATTGGATTACCTATTTAGCTCAAATGGTGATATGAGGCCTTAATAAACGAAAGATTTACATTCAATTGTCTTTTCATAGTTTTTCTTTTTGTTATTGAATAGATTATACCAAGATAACCTAGAATTACTTATTCAATATATTATACGATTTTGACGAAGGAACCAAAATATAGCTATACGTTGAGAAAATAAAGACTGTTCTTTTTGGCCATAATTTACTCTACAGTTTACAGAAGACCTGGAATACTGTTTGGTACGAACACTACACTTAAATACTCCCTTCCCTTTCATTTTATATGCAGTGTTGTTCTGAATATAAGAAGGTGTCTCTGTTTGAAACATACTAAAAAGAAAAGATTAAAGTGTGCCATTAAAATGAAACAGATAACTTACCGGCAGTTGCAGTGACAGGTGGGAGTGCCACCTTTGAAGTTTTGGTTTCCTGTGATTCTAGTCTTTGTTTGGACCATCTCCAAGGTATTTAGGAGATGCTTTTAAAAACATTTTCACAACTCTTTTGCAGTGACAACTTCCCTCTTTACTGTTGAAACTAAAATTCTAATTGACATAAACTACTTTATTATACTTGTTGCTTCATTATGCATATTTTTGCAAACATATTTTACCGATAGTACTTTCCCTGCTGTATTTTTTCTGGATCAATGATAATGATTAGTCTTGATGGTTAATATAGAATTTTACTCACTGTTACAGCTAACCCTAGAGAAGGCGAAAGGTATTACTTGAGATTATTGTTGAATCACGTCAGAGGACCGTTATCTTTTAAAGACTTATTAACTGTTAATGGAAAACAGTGCGAAACATTCAAAGAAGCTGCAAAAGAAAGAGGTTTATTAGAATCAGACAACAGCATTTCAGAATGCTTACGTGAAGCAGTCCTTTTCAAAATGCCATCTGTATTGGAAAAATTGAGTTTACATATTAAAGTAGTATGGAGATGACGTGTCGTGACACGTAGACTGGTAAAATGGTCAAAGAATTTCAACTAGCTAAGAGGCACGAGTAGCAATGGATGCGAGCAAAGGCAAAGGAAGAGGCACGGGCAGACATTCAAAGGATTCAGCGCCCGTACCTATTCGAGACATTTTAATTTAAGAATCAAGAAGAATCAAGGGAATGAATTTGACAACACATGAGAGTCCAAATACAGTATTTAATAAGCCTTAAATGCTAAAAGCGTTAGAGAATCTGTCTTGAATATAATGATTATGTAACGTAGCATTCAATGTCATTAATTGCCCATAATGGCCTTATTATGACAAAGGCAAAACATATCTCTCAAAAATAGCTATAAAAAGGAGAGGGCTGAACAATTGTAGACAGACGAAAGATCATCTGAATATACTTTGGTTTACTTGTTTTATTCAATTATATTCTGGCTATCCAAATTACATTCTTTTATACATTCTTGCGATTATCAGTAACCCGTGTTCTTCTAAATAATAGCTTTAGTCAAAATTCCATTTTTTGGTTAAACAAATTGGTTCCGTTACCGGAAATCTGATAATCCATTTTATTTTAGCCTAACTTTCCTTGTTCCATCAACCATGTCGAACAACAATGACAACATTTAAGGAAACCAAGAAAATCAAGCAACCCAGCAACTTCAGGGAGATCCACAGAATAATAACGTACTGATTCCTTCTCCACGGCGGTCTCGTGAAGGCACTCCTGATGGGTCTCATACCGATGGACAGGCTCAATTCGAAAATGTTGAAACTATGGATGAGGCTTTGCAAAAACTTATTGCCTCACAAGTTAATAAAGCTCTTCAGGCTTTTGTTAGCCAATTACCTGTTGCACCACCCACACCCACTCCAAATAACAACACTCTGGAGAACCCTCGTTCCGAGCTCGTTAATTCAGGTAGTGGTGGAACCCCCGTCGAATCACAGGAGGGAGAACCAGGTAACTTAGTTAATTCTGATTTACAAAATTTAGTACTAACATTGCAGAAACAGCTCAAGGAGCAAAGTGATCGCATAGAGCAAATACCCGGGGTGCCACCTGCGATCAAAGGGGTAGATATGGATATATATTCACAACAACCCTGGAAGCCAAGTGTTGCTCCCCTTCCAATCCCAAAGAAATTCAAAATGCCTGATATACCAAAATATGATGGAACAACAGACCCACGAGACCACGTGACTGCATTCACAACAGGCGTAAAAGGCAACGATTTGACTAAGCAGGAGATTGAATCAGTATTAGTCAAGAAATTTGGTGAAACACTCATTAAGGGTGCACTAACATGGTATTCTCTTTTACCCGAAAATTCTATAATTCTTTTGCTGAGCTTGCAGATTCTTTCATCAAAGCACACTCGGGAGCTCAAAAAGTCGAAAAAACAATGGAAGATATTTTTAAAATTAAACAAGGGGATTCAGAATTGCTTAGGGAATTTGTGGACAGATTCCAGCGTGAAAGAATGACATTGCCACGTGTACCAGATAACTGGGCAGCTATAGCTTTCACAAGTAATTTGAATGAGAAAAGCTCAGAAGCTACGAGGCGACTCAAGGAAAGCCTTCGTGAATTCCCAGCTACAACATGGAATGACGTTTACAACAGATATA
This sequence comes from Nicotiana attenuata, assembly GCF_001879085.1. Lineage (NCBI taxonomy): Eukaryota > Viridiplantae > Streptophyta > Magnoliopsida > Solanales > Solanaceae > Nicotiana > Nicotiana attenuata. Next base: position 315,001 of record NW_017670619.1, read on the forward strand.
GCACAAAGTTGAGGATTGAAGAAGATATTATTTCACGACATCAAAAAGAAGAAAAGGTAAGTTCAAGACGGGCGGAAAACGAAAAAAGGTCCGGTAAAAACAGGTACAAGCCATACATGGGACCTGCGGGAAGAGACTTACGGTCAAAACAGGACAATCAAAGGTACGATCACAGATCGAGGAATAGAGAGTCGGGCTCATCATCTAGATTTGGGAATGAACGACGCACCCGTGAATCACGAGATGATGATAGAGGTCTAAAGGCAAGGTTTGGCGGTTATAATTTCAACGTGAGCACTTCTGAACTCGTGGCTGTTTTAAGAAGCATGGGAGATAAGGTTCGATGGCCGAAAGAGATGAGATCGAATCCAAACAGGCGCAACCCTGATCATTGGTGCAAGTTTCACAATGACCACGGGCATAAAACGGCAGACTGCAGATTTTTACAAAGTGAAGTTGATCATTTACTGAAACAAGGATATCTTACTGAGTTGTTCAGTGAGAAGGGAAAGCAAGCTTACATGAAGAACAGGCAGGAGCCTCCAAAACCACATTCTCCCAAAAGAACTGTCAACGTTATAAGTGGGGGTGAAGATATCAATGGCGTATCATATACTCAGCTAACAAGATTTCCAAAGTAACAATTACCCACGGGAAGCGGCTGCGACATGTCTTGGAGGAAGAAAATATTATGTTCGATGATGCAGATGCCGAGGGTCTATTAACTCCACATAACGACGCACTGGTAATATCTTTACTTGTACATGACACTAACGTGAAACGAGTTTTAATTGATCCAGGTAGTTCCGTGAACATTATTTTGGTACGAGTACTACGTGAGATGCAAGCAGAAGATAAATTGGTACCAAAAGCGCATACTTTGTCAGGATTTGACAATTCCAGTGTTGTAACGAAAGGGGAGGTGATACTTACTACATTCGCAGAAGGCATTGTCAAAGACACAAAATTTCAGGTAGTGGAAATGGAAATGGCTTACAACATAATCCTTGGGAGGCCATGGATCCATGACATGGACGTTGTTCCATCAACCTTGCATCAAGTTATTAAATTTCCAGCGCTATGGGGAATATGTCAAATCAAGGGAGACCAACAGACATCCAGGAGCATCAACTCCGTGGCGAATTTAAGTGCGAAGGGTGAAGAGAAATAGCAATTACAGAATCCAGTTGAGGATAACATAACATCAACCTCAACTGAACAAGGGCAAACAGATGTGGATTCAAGGCCCGATTCCATTCAAGAACCAGAAGAAAATGAAAACATCAAAACGACGATAGAAGAGCTGGAGGCAGTGGTTTTGTTTATACACTGGCCAGAAAGAAAAGTGTATATAGGAGCCAATCTCAGCCTGGATATGAAACGTAAGTTAATTGAATTTTTAAAAGCTAACGCAGATTGTTTTGCTTGGTCCCATTCTGATATGACAGGTATACCACCGGAGTTAATGACTCATAAGTTGAATGAAGACCCATCTCATCCACCTATCAAACAAAATAAAAGAAAGCATGGCACTTTCAAAAATCAGGTGATTCAGGATGAGGTGCACAAATTGTTAACAAATGGGTCCATTCGCGAGGTAAAGTATCCTGAGTGGCTAGCCAACACTGTTGTGGTACCTAGAAAGAACGGTAAGTGGCGAGTCTGTGTAGACTATACAGATCTTAACAAAGCTTGTCCTAAAGATTCTTTTCCATTACCTCATATAGATCAACTAATTGATGCTACTGCAGGGCATGAGTTGTTAAGTTTTTTAGATGCATATTCAGGTTATAATCAGATTAAAATGGATCCGGAAGATGAAGAAAAAACTTCATTCATAACAGACAGGGGGACTTACTGTTACAAAGTAATGCCTTTTGGTCTAAAGAATGCAGGAGCAACGTATCAGAGGTTGGTTACCAAAATGTTTCAAGAGCATTTGGGAAAAACTATGGAGGTCTACATAGATGATATGCTTGTTAAAACTCAGCATTCAGGAGACCATATATCGCATCTGTCTGAAATGTTTAAAATTTTGCGAAAATTTAATATGAAGTTAAATCCCGAAAAGTGTGCATTTGGTGTTGCATTAGGTAAGTTCTTAGGTTTTCTTGTTTCTAATCATGGTATTGAAGTGAATCCTGCATAGATTAAGGCCATTGAAGAAATCCATGATATACTTTCGAGCAAGAAAGAAGTTCAAAGATTAACATGGAGGATTGCAACCTTGGGAAGATTCATTTCTAAATCATCAGAGAAGTGCTTTAAATTCTTCTCAGCCCTTAAGAAGCGGGATCATTTTGAATGGAGTGAGGAATGTCAACAGGCACTCAGGAATTTGAAAACATACTTATCAAATCCACCTTTGCTAGCAAAACCAAAGGTTGGGGGAAAACTACTCATTTACCTTGCTGTTTCAGAAGTAGCGGTAAGTGCTGTTTTGGTTCGAGAAGAACAAGGTGAGCAATCCCCTATCTATTATGTTAGTAAATCTTTATTAGATGCGGAGACGCGGTATCCTCAATTAGAAAAGCTTGCAGTTGCATTAATCATGGCATCTAGGAAATTAAGACCTTACTTTCAGTGTCATCCTATTGCTGTAGTAACCGCCTACCCTTTACGTAATATATTACATAAGCATGAGTTATCAGGTAGGTTGGCTAAGTGGGCTATAGAGTTAAGTGAATACAAAATTACGTACCAACCTAGAACTGCTATAAAATCACAAGTGTTAGCTGATTTCATGGCTGATTTTAGCCAGGGGATGCAATTAGAAGCAGAAAAAGAATTACAGGTGCTCAATGGAGCTAATCCAGGAACTTGGACTTTATTCGTTGATGGTTCATCTAACGTAAAAGGTGCAGGTTTAGGGATTGTTTTGGTACCACCCACGGGTGAAACCACTCGACAAGCTATCAAATGTCATTTTATAACTAACAATGAGGCAGAGTATGAGGCTGTGATTGCAAGTTTAGAATTGGCACGAGAACTTGGCATAAATCAAATTATAATCAAAAGCGATTCACAATTCGTGGTTAATCAAATGCTGGGGACTTATACAGCCAGGGAAACAAGGATGCAACAGTATTTAGAAAAGGTGCGGGAATTGATAAAGCAATTTCAAACCTGGAAATTTACACAAATACCATGGGATGAAAATCTTGAAGCAGACGCCTTAGCTAATCTCGCATCTGCGGCTGACGTAGCAAGTGATGCAAGCGCCTCAGTTATTCACTTATTTCATTCAGTTCTTGACCCCAACAAGAATGAGGTAAATTTTAATAATTTAACTTGGGATTGGAGGAACGAAATTGTTGCTTTTTTGCAGTATGGAACCATCCCTGATGACAAGAAAAAAGCTCATGCGCTTCGAAAAAAGGCTGCTCGGTACTGCTTAAACCAAGGCAACCTATATCGTAAAATGTTCGGTGGTCCCTTAGCCAGATGCCTCGGACCTTCTCAAACGGAGTACGTAATGAGGGAAATACACGAGGGGCATTGTGGGAATCACGCCGGAGGAAGATCACTGGTGAGAACCTTAACTAGGGCAGGTTATTACTAGCCTAAAATGGAAGAAGAAGCAGAAAGTTTCGTGGCCAAATGTGATAAATGTCAAAGGTACGGTAATAATATGCATAGACCTGCGGAGTTATTACATCCAGTCATTGCACCGTGGCCGCTTATGAAATGGGGAATGGATATCGTGGGTCCATTACCACAAGCAAAAGGGCAGGTAAAATTTCTGCTCGTACTCACTGATTATTTTACTAAATGGGTAGAAGCAGGAGCATTTAAACGGGTACAAGAAAAGGAAGTCAAAGATTTTATTTGGCGAAATATCATATGCCGATTCGGTGTACCAAAGGAGATCGTATGTGATAATGACCCTCAGTTTATAGGAACTCAAATCACAGAATTTTTTCAAAGTTGGCAGATTAAAAGGATTACATCTACACCTTATCATTCGGTGGGTAATGGGCAAGCAGAATCAATGCACAAGGTTATCATCAATAATTTAAAGAAGCGTTTAGAAGAGTCAAAAGGAAATTGGCCAGAAGTGCTACCTGGTGTTTTATGGGCATATCGCACAACAACAAAAACAAGTACGGGAGAAACACCATTTTCATTGGTCTATGGAGCGGAAGCTTTAATTCCAGTTGAGATAGGAGAGCCAAGTACGAGGTTTGCACATGCAAAGAAGAGTCTAATAACGAAGAAATGCGTGTAAGCCTCGATTTACTTGAAGGAAGAAGGGAAGCTACTAGTAAGAATGGCAGCACAAAAACAAGCCATAGAGCGGTACTATAACCGAAAAGCACGCCTCAGATTTTTTAAAATTGGGGACTTTGTGCTCAAAAAGGTTTTTCAATCTACAAAGACAGCTAATACGGGAAAATTAAGTCCAACATGGGAAGGACCCTATAGGATCTGTGGCATTGCAGGCAAAGGAGCATATGAGTTGGAAACAATGGATGGCAAAATATTACCTTCGCATTGGAACGCTATTCACCTGAAGAGATACTATTTCAAAGGAATACCCACGGTCAGGTACCCATCTTTTAAAGTTTATTTTTGAATTGTTAAAATTATACTAACGATTTTAGATGATAGGTAAAAAGCTAACCCGTACTAAATGATGAGTCACGACCACACGGAATAAACTAAAATTCCTGGCCTAGGGTTACAATTTTCTGATAGAAATACAAACGGGTTAAGTAGTCTTCATCTAAAATCGCACCTCCGAGTCCCGTATGTTTTTCCTTTTTAGGAAAAGGACCGGATGAGAGAAACAATCAAGTGCTCGAGGCTTCATACTTCAACGCTCAAACACTTGGGGGACTACACAATATACACGAGTATGTGTTTAAAGAAGGCAAAGAAGATTGAGGAAAAATCAAGCCTGAAAAAGTCAAGTGCAGAGTAAAAGTCACAAAGTCACGAGCCAAGGCCAAAGAAAACCTTACTAGGGTTAAAGCCATGTACTGAAACGAGTTATAGAAAGCTCGTGTTTTTATTATTCTAAAATGGGTTATAAAGAAAAACTTCGTGTTTTTATTTTTCTTAAAAATCTATTACAAGAAAAACAGTTACGGGAAAGTTATAGATGTAATTCGAATACATGTAAAGAATTATTCAAAACTAGACAAAGTTCAAATAAAAACTTGTCAATGTTATTTCAGAAGAAACATGTGTGTTCCTATTTCTTTTATCGTATGTTAACACCATTATGAAGTTGAGACGTCTTCTTCATTAAGTGTCGGAATATAAAAGGGCCCTCTTTTATAAAATTCATGTTTAATTTAGTTATTCATGAAGTTAACAGAAGCACTTTCTAAAGAATAAAATGCAGATTATTCTATAAGTCCTTAGAAATAAAGACAAGAATAAATTAAATAAAAGTTCAAGATAGTAACGAGAAAACTTCTAAAAGTATTAAAGTTTAAGACTAAGTAAAGAACTACGAATTATTTATACAGATTGCCCCATAAAAGGACTTGGGGACTTCGTTTCCAAAATCAACCCTCACATAAAGCTAAGGGTTTGATTATAATTTTTCAAAATAAACCCTCAAATGAAACCAAAGTTTTAAACATAACCTTCCAAAAAGGTACCTTCAAAAAAGAGAGAATTCAAACTGCTTAAATTTATCACTAAGAAGATGAGGGAACTGAAGAAGGTGCATCAACGGCAACGGGCTCAACTTGGGCAGGTGCATCAACAGTTGCGGGTTGATCTTGACTCGCAGCAACAGGCTCGACAGGGCTTGGAAGAGTTGGGATACCCATATCAACTTCAACATTCACGGAAGCTTCGGCCACAGGAGAAGGAAAATCTTGTGTTTGTTGAGCCTTCTCAATGGTTTCATTGACCTTAGCCAACTCAGACTCTAAGTTGAAATTTTCTTGGCCAGCTTCAATCAGGGTATCACGGCGTGAGTTCAGAAACGCCCAACTTGCCTCAATAGCAGATTTCTCTTCAAGGGTCTCATAATCCCTTTCCCAATCAGCAATCTCATTCTTTAGCTCCTGATTTTCAGCCAGGGCAGAGTTGTAAGAAATTTGAAGAGAGGCATGGGAGCTCTCTAAAGCACGCACCTTATCAGAAGAGACTCGAAGGTCTTCTTGTGCTTGAGTTAAGCTTTGCACGAGCTCCCCAGAGTAAGTCTCTTTTTGACTCAAGAGAACCTTCAACTCTCTGTTCTCTTCACTGGCCTTGGATAGTTGTTCTGAGAAGGAAGACTCGAGACGCTCTTTTTCTTTTTCTGTTTGGCTTAAGGAAGCTTTTGCAACTGCCAATTCTGAGGTTAAAGCTCGCACCTACTTCTCTAAGGTAATCTTGCTCTCTTGTAAGAATTCCACATCAATTTGTAAACTCTCGAATTGCTCCTTCTAATTGAATGCCTCTAACTGAGAATCACGTGCTCTCTACTGAGAATCGCGTGCTATCTGCTCCAAGAGGGGGATTCTGTTCATCATTTCTGTACCTATAAGATTGGCCTAAAAAAGGGGGGAAAGAAAAATTAGAATCCCAAAGGTAAAAAAAAATTACAAAGTAAAAAAAATGTAAATACCTTCAAGGTAGCATGCACAATATCGTTCATCAGAGTCAGGGAACTATGGCTCTCGAGCTTTGCTTTTTCAATTGGGCCAATCAAAGGCTCCAGCCATACATCCGCTTGACTTGATTTCCTCAAAAGGCTGCTCTCAGCAGGAACTTCAATAACCACCCTCCTCATAGCATCACTTCTACTTGAAGAACCCACCTAAGTATGATGAACGATTGGAGGCGGAATTGTCAAAGGAGGACTGGTAGAAGAAGTAAGAACAGTCGAGGTAAGAACAGTTGAGGTAAGAACGGTTGAGGAAGGAACAGTAACAGCTGGGGGTGGCAACGAAGGAATCACAGGCACGGGAGTTGAAAAAGAGGCTAGGGGTGTTTCATCTAAAACAGGCCCTAAACTTCCACTATCAAAACCGCTAATAAAAAGTTGTTCAATGGACTCACTAGTATCACCAGGGTCAACGTGATCATCAGGAATTACCACCGGGGATTCAATAGACACAGTAAGAGGAACGGAATGACGGGGAGACGCCTCTGCTTCGTCATCAGAAATATTATGCATCTTCGAGCTCGAGGCCTTGTCACCAAAGAGCCCCCATCTTCGTCTTCGATACGGGTTCCCGAAGAGGCACGGGAAGCCGCAACTGCCTCGGCAGTAACTCCTCGAATAGCAAATCCTGATAAAAAGATGGATTGAAATTAGAGCCATAAAGAGAAACATATGCATGAAAGATGAAACAAAGTAAGAAGCTCTTACCATGAGTCTTTACTTTCCAACCAAAACGGTTAGAAAGTGTCTTCCAAGACCTCCCATCCACTGGTGCGGTCCTCAGTAATCTGTCTACCCAGCCACGGAAATTGGAAACATCTTCCACAATTCCCATGGTTGCTAAAAAGGAAAAAGAAAAGCAAAATTAGAAAAGTTGATAAACTTGAAGGAAAAAAGGCACGAACAGGATAAAAGACTTACGTGCAAAGTTCCATTTCTCAGGGAAGGGAACGTTATCTTCACCCACTAAATCAGCAGCAGGGGCAGCAACAAACCGGGCATACCAGCCACGGTCCTTGTCATCCTCAGGGCTCACCAAAACCCTCTTACTCCTGGCTACTAGTGTGAAAACACCATTGCGAAAAAGCCTAAGGGAGTAAAGATGAATTAGGTGAGGGAAAGTAAAGGGAACACCAGCTGAATTGGTTAAATGCCTTAACAGGCAATAACCCTCCATATGATTGGACCAATTTGACCCAGACAAACATCGAAGAAACGACAAAAATCAAGAATGACTGGGTCAATAACTGGTTTGAACCCTAAAGTGAAAGGGTATGTATAAACAAAAGAAAACCCCATTAAGTAAGAAGTGATTCTCTGATTTGGGTTAGGAATAATAATAGGAAATTCATCACTCCAATGGCAATCTTTGCGAACTACAGGAGCCAAAATTTCTGTAATCTGAGTGGGAAAAGCATCAGCACGATCTAAAGTAGATACCTGATTCCTAAGAGATTCCCTATCATGATAAAAAGACAATTCCGTAGGGACTATCTCTTCTACTAAAGGCTTACGTAATGGTTCAGAAGGTTCTTTACCCCTAGAGGAAGATTTTTGAGAAAGGGAACCTCTGGTTCTAGAAGAAGGACCAGAACTAGGAGATAAAACAGAAGAATCTCGTGCAGATCCCGAACTACGGTGCCTACCTCCCCTTCTGCCTCTACTAAGAGCACTAGGGAAGCCCTTCTAGGGTTAGGGTTCGATGAAGACATATTGAAAAAGGTTGATACGAGGAAGAAACAAACAGAGATTTGAGAAATAAAGTGTTCAGTAAACTTTATGAGGTAAAGACAAAGAAAAGAAGTTATATTTATATTGATGAGCAAACGTCAAAGGGAAAAGTTCAATGATGGAAGGACCATAATAATGATAACTGACACTTCTTAAACAGGGAAGCCGAAAAGAAAGCCTAAAAAGTGCTGCAAAACTGCAGAACCAATAGGAAGGTGACACATGTGAAACGCATTAAATGGAAGTGACAATTGAAGCGTCAATTCTGTCACAGTATTAATGGTGACAAAAATTCCCGTTTTAATGAAATCCACTTCCCAAATATTCAATTGATGAATAAATGGCAAGTGAGAGGACTATCTGTATTGGGAAAATTGAGTTTACATATTAAAGTAGTATGAAGATGACGTATCGTGACACGTAGACTGGTCAAATGGTCAAAGAATTTCAACTAGCTAAGAGGTACGAGAAGCAATGGATGCGAGCAAAGGCAAAGGAAGAGGCATGGGCAGACATTCAAAGGATTCAGCGCCCATACCTATTCAAGGCATTTTAATTTAAGAATCAAGAAGAATCAAGGGAATGAATTTGACAACACATGAGAGTCCAAATACAGTATTTAATAAGCCTTAAATGCTAAAAACGTTAGAGAATCTGTCTTGAATATAATGATTATGTAACGTAGCATTCAATGTCATTAATTGCCCATAACGGCCTTATTATGACAAAGGAAAGACATATCTCTCAAAAATAGCTATAAAAAGGAGAGGGCTGAACAATTGTAGACAGACGAAAGATCATCTGAATATACTTTGGTTTACTTGTTTTATTCAATTATATTCTGGCTATCCAAATTACATTCTTTTATACATTCTTGCGATTATCAGTAACCCGTGTTCTTCTAAATTATAGCTTTAGTCAAAATTCCATTTTTTGGTTAAACACCATTGGCTCTGAGAAATTTATTTGCAACAATTTTGGTTTATTGTAATCCAACGGACGTTAGGAAGCTCTGGGAAACCTATTATGAAGACATGTTAGAAGATTTTAGAAGAATACATGACAATTCTCCTGCTGCTCAACTCCAATGCACGTTGAAGAGCATCAATTATTTCTTAGAGAGCATGGGCAAGAAAATTGACAAGTATGACATACCTAAACTTGATCATGAGAGGGATATTGGTAATATATCAGAATGCAGAGAAATAATCGAAGAAAGGTCTATAAAAGTGCTGCCATAAGATTTTGATGCACAATTGATGATAAACTATAATTGCATTTTTTAATCGCTTATTACACTCTAATTTACTGTTCTTTAATTGATTTTGAGCTTTAATCGCTAGTGTTTTGCACTAATTGTATATTTTATGCCTTGTAGGAGTGATTCCGAGCTATGCAGATATTATGGAATGAATTCAAGTGATTTGGATCTTTGAAGTCTGAGTAGAAGCCCAAGGAATTAAGCCGGGATCATGTTCGGGGATCAACAGATGACACTTAAGAACGAAACGAAGAATCGAGCGGGCATACGGTGCATTGTCTAGTAAAATGCACATAACTTTTCGCTCAGAACTCCGTTCGGACTCCACAATATATCGTTGGAAAGCTATTTGAAAGGGCTACAACTTTAGAGTTTGCAGTTTCGCGAATTCCAAATATCGCGGCGCGTGGAGAGGCGCAGAGCGCGCCGCGCCTATAGAGAATTCCTACAGCCTGTCAGAATCAACTCTCTGAACTTCCCCACAAGCACACCGCGTGCCGCGTCGCCCCATGCGGCGCGCTTGTGCAAATTTTACAGAGCCAGAGTCCTATTTCATGCAGGAAAAGATTTTTTGTCTGGGTTCGACCCTACTTGGTATAAATACATGTAAAAATGCTATTTTGAGGAACGGGGATAGACTTTTGACACACTTTAGACCTAGGGAGAGCACAGAGTTGCCGTGGAGATCGAGATTCGACCTAAGGAGGCAAGAACACACTAGAAGAAAGGCGGAGAATTCTTCTACGAGTTTTTCACTTCCTTCTTCCTATTTTCATTATTGATCATGAATTCTAGTATTGTAGTTATGCATACTATTATGAATAGCTAATTTGTTATCTAGGATTTTGATGAAACCTATTGGAGGATGATTTTCCTGTTACGTTAATATAGATTTGTTGTAGTATTTTCTCTATTTGTTCAACTACGTTATTATTGTGGTTGGTTGAAGAGCCCCCAATCGACTGTGCCTATTTAGTGTGTATTACTCGGGAGAGAGTGCATATTTAGGTAGTTGTTGAACAACATCACTCCTAACGTATATGAGGGATCAATACGGAGGGTTTAAAGGTTGGATTAGGGATAATGAAACCTTAGGTGTGATCCGAGTGAACCGTACTTAAATGCCAGCTAGCATAATTCGGGAGAATATGTCTAGTAAATTGTGGTAATTACTCGGGAGAGAGTTACGACAGTTAGAGCGCTCATGATCGGTAGAGAATACTTAGGCGAATTTATAGAACATATAGCGGGAAGGATTCCGATAATTGGATAAATCATAACTCTAGACCTTCTTAATCTTGTCTCTAACCCTTAGTATCTTTAGTTGTTAATTTACTATTTAATTTGTTAATTAATTAGTTAAACACAAGAATCTTAATATCTATAAGTTAGGAATTTTTCAAGCTTATCTTCTTGGTGATAGTGAACAGTTGTAGCTAAGCCTTAGTTCTCAGTGGGATTCGACTAGAAACGTGTAAACCGGATTATATTTGCAACGACCGCTTAGTCCTTTTTGTAAGGCATAGTTGGGCGTGATCAAATTTTGGCGTCGTTTCCGAGGAACTAACGGTGTAGCTGTAGATGTACATATTTCTAGGTTGAAAGTTTGAACTTTTATTTTTGTTTTCTTGTATTTGATTAATTTTTTTTAAAAAAAAGAAAAACTTGATTTGAGAGACATGGCATCATGGAATTATGAGAGTTTTGATGTTGGTAATTCTACTTTTAATCCTCCTCATGCATATTGAGAAGGAAACCACCCATTGCACAATTGTCAAAATATTCCCAAAAGCGAGTTGTGTGCACCAACTCAATCTTATGTGTGGAATATGTGTGATATGTGTGGTGGTCAAGATGGTCACTTTCTTGGTTGTGCTTATAATCCTTATGTTCCCCCAACCCCTTACTTTGATGGTTCTTCTTTTTCTTGTGAGGATAACAAGAACAAAGAACCTAGGAAGCTGACCTAAAGGAGATCAAAGATATATTAAAGTTCCATGTGGAACAATATGATGAGAAACCACGGCAGATACAAAGGCAAGAGGCAACTATTCACGACTTGGAGGCTCAAGCGAATAAATTAATTGAACCTTGTAAAGCGCAACAAGTTGACATTGTGGATAGTAGCCAATATGAGTATGAATTGGCTGCAAAAATTGCCATTATACTGGAAGATTTAAAAATACGGGGAGGAGCTAGAGGAGAAGGCCAGAGTAGAACACCAACAATCAATCGAACTAGATTTTGAGGATGCCGATGTCGTAGAAGAGATACTAGAGTCAACCAAGGATATTGAGGATACATATTTAGTTGACTCTAGTGTCATTGATACTGAGGATGTTGACAATCCCAATGTTCATGTAGTAGAGTGCATGGTCCACACTCCAAGCATTTTTCCACAATGTTTTTGGATGATGATATAGAAATAGAGTCATCCGAGCCACTTGAGGAGTCAAGGGATGAGGAACAAGTTGCTTACATTCTGGAATTCTTCTTGCTAGAAAGTCGGGATTACACACCTCATCTAAAGGCCAAGAAGTGCAGAATACTGTATTATTTTATTGGGCCAGTCAGACTCGTTCCACCACCCCAGGAGCATGATCATATAGTAGAATCAAAACTTGGGGTCCAATTCATATGCTCAAAGTGGAGGCAGAAAGTGATTCGCGTCATGCAGCAACGTTAAATCAAGCGCTTGTTGGGAGGCAACCCAGCTTTACTGCTTTCTTTTATTTTATTTATTTTATTGTTTAATTGTATTATTTTTGTAGTGTCGATTGTTGATTTTCTAGGAGCATGGAAAGCAAATCTATTGGAAGGATGCAACAGCAAACCAGATGGTTGGAACTAAGTGTGAGGTACCCACACAAAGGACCAAGCCTGGGAGAAGTCTGAGTACCCCATGAGCTGCTAGTGCTTCGGCCTTTGGCCTACTAGGGGGTTTCTTTTACCCTCTTATTAGTTATGGTGTGCATTGGGGACAATGCACAATTTGAAGTGTGGGGTGAGGAGATTGTATGGGTGACTTTCTATGCTATTTTACTTGTGTTAGTTTAATTGAATAATGTTTTTTTAGAAAAAAAAAAGTAGAAAAATATTGGACTTTTTCCGACGACGGATATCCTAGACAATTTTCTTGAGGGACTTAAGTCTAAAGAAAAAGGAAAAAAAGATTTTCTTTTTAGGTTGTTTAATAATTCCCCCTTGGTTTTTCTTTGTGCCGCGGTTCTTTTCCAAGGGTTTTATTTGAACTGGGTGTAGTTAGTTTTATTTTTTTAGGAGTAGGAGCCAGTGCGAGATGAATTGAATTGAAGCAATATCTCTCAACTTTGTTATGCCTTGAGAATAGTGAGTACTTTGGTTGTGACGGTTAGGCTCAATTTTTGACTCTCGTGTAAGTACTTTAAATTGTATGATCTTAACTTTGCTTAACTACTTTGACTAGAGTGTCTTGATGAGTCCAATCCAGAGTGAGTTATGTGCCATGTGTGTGTAAGGTTTGGTGTTATTCTATGCATTGCATTTGATGTCTAGCACTTGCCCCGTGTGTTTGCAAAGCGAAATAATAGTTTTATTCAGTCTTGGAAGTGATATAGGCATTTCTTTTTTGAGCCATATATATATATATATATATATATATATATATATATATATATATATATATATATATATATATATATATATATATATATATTTTACCCGCCTAATTGTTATGTATCGTAGTTAACCCCTTTGAGCCTGTAATCCTGTTTCTTTGGCCACCACATTACAAGCCTTACCCATTT
>NW_017670619.1:332885-381887 GCF_001879085.1 Nicotiana attenuata
AATCTAGCCCTATGGTTCCAGCAACATCACCACATTCAAGCTTCGTTGTAACACTCAATTTGATGTCCACATGTTAAATACAACTATTTCTTCAATGTAATAAAAAATTTTGGCATCATTCAATTGACTATTACACTAAATTCATTCTTATTCAAGTTAATATACACTATTTTAGGCAGTCTACCATTTAAATATTTATTGCATCATCAATTACTATTATACTTAATTCATTCTTATTCTACCTAATTAAAAATCCTCCCTTTGTGCATAACGCATAATACACGTTCAACACACGTACACTAAATCTAGTTCTAAGAAATCAGTGTATTAAATTCTTGAGCGGATCTCTTTTCAATAGAAAATTGAATGGTATAAGGAAAGATTTGATTTTATAACAAATTGCATATTCTGATTCTCTCTTCAAGACTAATTAATATTATTTCCTTTTCATTAAGTATCCCGCAAAATCTTCCATTAATACATCCGCTAAAATCTCTCTCAATAAAAGTAATCATCTTANCTTCTTCAAGAATAATCCTTCCAAGAGATTTAAGTTCATTTGTAAGTGTAGTGAACCCGGTATACATCTCTTGAATTGTTTCTCCTTCCTTGATTGTAAAATTCTCATATTGAGAATACAGTAGTGTTCCTCTGGACCTCTTCACTTGAGGTGTTCCTTCATGATCCACTTGCAAGGTGTCCCAGATTTCCTTAGCAGTGGTACAACTTTGGATCCTGCTGTACTCATCAGGACCTAGTCCACACACAAGCCATTTCTTGGCTTTAGCATTTTTCTCCCACTTCTTCAGGTCTTCAGCAGTGCAGTCAGCCCTTGTCTTTGGTACGTCCATACCTTCAGCATTCTTCTTTGTAGTTTCTAGGGGACCATCAGTAACTATGTCCCAGAGTTCATAGTCTTCTCCAATGATATGATCTCTCATCCTGTTCTTCCACCAAGAATAGTACTGACCATTGAAAAGTGGAGGCCTAGCAGTGGACTGCCCTTCCCAGTTCCCAGGTGGTGCACTCATGTTGATCTTCTCCTAAGGTGTTAGGCTCTTCAAGGATAACCTGCTCTGATACCAATTGATGTTCTAAACGTCAATACCACACAAGAGGGGGGGTGGGTGATTTGTGTGGTACCTAATTTTCGCTCTAGAAGAACCTGGTTCTTCTAGGTATACTTTCTACTACTGTTTGCGGAAGTAAAGGTACATAAAATAAAGAACACAGAGATTTTTACGTGGAAAACACCTGGCTCAAAAGGTGAAAAAACCACGACCTACTACTTAGTAGGATTTTCCCAAACTTCCACTAAAATCATTGAGCCAAAACAACATTTACAAAACTCTTGTAAACCTAAGGATTAAACTCTAGTCCCGTTGTGGCACACAGCCTCAGCTGTTGTGACAACTTCAAGTTAACTCTAACTTGAATACTCAAAGTACCTAATACAATTGCTTCTATGAAAGCTGAAAGGTACAACTTTAAACCACCTACTACAATTGAACTAGAATAAAAGAAAGACACAATGGAATTGGTTCTTCTATCTTGTCCAAGTAGCTTCAGGAATGCACACTTGAATCTCACATAAATTGCTTGCAAAATTGCCTCGCTCTTTTGCTCTCAATTTAGTTTAACTTCTGCGTTTGTGCAATACCTGTAAAAGAGAACAATCACTGTTATTTAATGAGTTAGTAATTAGAGTTTGATTGAGACTCAATTGCTGATATTCCATCGAAGTTGAGTCCTTGAACAATCCAAACACCAACACTATCTTTTATCTGGATTGTGTCCTCTTCTCATAAGGAGACTTTCTCTCCTCATCCAATATGCATCCTTTTCGATTAGTTCAGGAGATATTGCTGCTTGATCACTGATACTTATCTCCTTCACGTGTATATCACATGTATAGGTTGATAGACACTGTGCCTCACATGATGGACCTGTTCCATGACTGAGTTCATTTGTCATTCTTCAAAACTTCACCTGAACTTGGGCCAACAATCTCTCACTCCAAAAGAAACTCAGCATTTTCGCAAAACGTCTCCTCCATCAAAAACGTCCCAAACACTCGGGGGACTGGCGTCGACAATTCAACATCTGAAGGACCTCCGGGTCGAGACTCCAAACTCATAAGCCCTCAACGAGGCAACATGAATATTATGAAACATCTCAAAGGCCGAAAGTGTCCCGAACACTCAAGGAGTGGCGTCAAAATCTCAAAAATCGCATGACCTCAGGGTTGGAATCGCCAAAATCGTAAGCCCTCAATGAGGCAGTACCAAGTTTACAAGTATCGGCTCCCGAGCCGGGATACCCTTGATGACTCGGGGACTGTCGCCAACCACCATCCATTAAAAACCCGAAGCCATAAGACCCCGAGCGGGCAGGCTCGGTCTCGTAACACCTACATAAGGCAACAAAAGTATCTGTAAGACCTCAAGCAAGGCATGAACCACACTTGTACCAAGTGGCAATATCTGTAAGACCTCAAGCAAGGCATGAACCATACTTATACCAAGTATAACTGTAAGACTTCAAAGGCATGAAAATTTTGTAAGACCTTGCTAAAGGCATAAACCCGATCTCAAAGTTTAGGCTACATATCGAACTTGTAAGACCCCTAAAAGACATACCCTCGATATAGACGCCCAAACTACTTCACTTGGGATCAAATATGGCTGCTGCCAAGCACAAATGACTACGGTCATAAGGCTGTACCAGCCAAACTAACGCGACTCGGGGACGCTCGACCGTCGCTATAAAGTCACACGCCTTCAATTACTTCGAATCTACTTCGAAAAGAACCGGTTAAATAGGCTACCCTCGACATAGGCAAAAGAGCTTCAACCATGTCAACTCCAAATAACGGGCTTCGAGATACTCGGCCTCCGAGCCAAACCTCCCGAGGTGCTCGACCATCGCCACATAACAGCTCATAAGCGAGGTTCTTCCCGAACTGTCGAAGAGTTAGGCAAAAATTATTTCAAAAAGTCCTTAACGAGGGAAAAATAAAGCCAATAAAAGGTCGCTTCGACCCAAGGCGTAAGAGCCATTGTCGCCAGCCTAATAAGCCTCAAGGCCACGCATAACAAGTCGCTTCGACCCAAGGTGTAAGAGCCATTGTCGCCAGCCCATATAAATACAAAACTTGAGGGTCGAATGAGCTCGAGTCGAAATCTGATTTGGAGACTGAACCCAAAATAGTTAACTGAAAATGCCCCAGGGCAAAAGCATAAGAGCTCAAATGCCATCTTACACTAAAAGGTCGCTTCGACCCAAGGCGTAAGAGACATTGTCGCCAGCCTAATGAGCCTCAGGGCCATGTATAAAAGGTCATTTTGACCCAAGGCATAAGAGCAATTGTCGCCAGCCCACATAAAGGGCCGCATCGGCCCAAGGCGTAAGAGCCACTATCGCTAGCCCACATAAATACAAAACTTGAGGGTCGAATGAGCTCGAGTCAAAACCCGATTCGGAGACTGAACCCAAAATAGTTAACTAAAAATTCCCCAGGGCAAAAAGCATAAGAACTCAAACGCTAACTTACACTAAAAGGTGGTTTCGACCCAAGGCATAAGAGCCATTGTAGCCAGCCTAATGAGCCTCAAGGCCACGCATAAAAGGTCACTTCGACCCGAGGCATAAGAGCCATTGTCGCCAGCTCATGCAAATACAAAAACTTGAGGGTCAAATGAGCTCGAGTCGAAACCCGACTCGGAGACTAAACCCAAAACAATTGATCAAAACATGTCTGAAACAAAAGCATAAGAGCTCAAACACAAGCTTATACTAAAGGCTCGCATCGGCTGAGTACATAGAAGCCTACGGGCCAGCCCGCTAAGCCTCAGGGCCATATCGCGAATCCAGGGATTCCTATCGACTGAAAAGACCAGTTCACTCGACCAAATTCAAGACAGAAAGGGATACAGAAGAAGTAAAGCTATGGGGTTTTTTTATACACATATACAAAAAAATGCAATCTCCATCTATAAACATGCTTTGAAAATACTACATACAGATGGCAAAATCTGCCCCCCCCCCCACTCTTAGGGGATACAGCCGCCCAGCCTCATCTTTTCTTTCTTCGATGTTAGATAGAAGTAATCGAGCATCACGTTCGTCCTCCCTCGCTCGCGCTAACTCTTCCGAGAGAACAAAACCCCGAGCACGGATCTCCTCGAGAGTCTTTCTTCGAGACTTGCAATGAGCTTATTCTTTGATCCTCTCTTTGCGGTCGAGGATCCTTCTCAGCTCAGCTTGAGCATCAGTAGCATCCTTTAAATAGATTGTCACCTTCTGATCAGCCTTAGTTTGGCTCTTTACAACTTCATCCCGAGCATCAACGATCTCATCCCTTACCTTCGAAAGCTCGGCCTCGAGCTTCATAATCGCATCAACTTGAACCAAATCATTGTCGCGAGCTAAGCGGAGTTGCGCCTCAAAAGCGGGAACTTTAGCAAGAGCACCCTTCTCCTCTAAAGCCTAAACCTCTGCCTGAGTTCTTAGCTCATCATGTTCATGCTTGGCTCGGCCAGCTTCATCCGGAAGGCGCTCCAGGCTTCTGTCTTTTTCTGCAACTAAGATAAACAAAGTATTAGCCTCGGAAGCTAGAAGGCGGAACACACATTTGCCCGGGACAGAATACTACCTGCTCCTTCAGGTAACTCTCATAACTCAAGCTCTGGCTCACCTCATACCACAAGTGTTCCAGTTCGACTTCCTTTTCATCGTAAAGGAGCCTAAGGGATCTCTCCTCATCCAGAGCTTTCCGCAGCCTGGCTTCACGATGAAGCAGCCCGGATGTAAGCCTATCAAAGGCCTGCAAAAGAAAACCCAATAAGGAAGGCAAGGCACGAAACTCAAAAGGCCTATGTCGAAACACACCACGAAGTGAAGCCGCTCTGCTTCATCAAAAGCCGAACGTGCATCTGTCAACCTAGTTCCCTCAGCTCTAAAAGAGTTGACTCCGATCAAGGCACGGTCGCTCGGAGTGTCTGACCCCGATTTTCTAGTATCCCTCGAAGTACTATCGATGGAAAGGGAAGGCGACAAGAATGGAGAAACCACCTTTCCAGAATGGAGAACCACGGGCGCGGCAGGTTTAGATGATGTTTCCATTCCGGAGCCCCGGTCCAGTCTCGCCTTGCTATGAGCGCCATCGCCCTGTAAAGGCATCTCTCACTTATTATTGTTGTTGTTTAGCCCGGAGGCTAGCGACCCTTCCTCCTCTCTAAAGGAGTGTGGACTCGCCTCGGAAGGCTCTCCGATTCCTACAACAGCAAGATTAACACGCAGAAAGGGAAAATACCTCTCCAAATGAAGGAAGGAAAAGGAATAAATAGCATAACACACACACCATGATGTTTTTCTCCCCCGGACTAAGCACGCCACTTGCGCTCATCACAAGTCGAGTGGATCGCCAACTTCCGAACCCAATCCGGAAGATCGGGAACAACGCCCGACGCCCAAGCAACCGCTGCAGAAAAAGAAAAGAAGGCACAATTACGAAAAAGCCATCGCCATAAACAAAATTGAGAAGGCACGAAATATACCACTTACGCGTATAATTCCATTCCTCATGGAAGGGCATAAGCTCCGTAGGGATAATGTCAGCGGTGCAGACTCGGACGAATCGACTCATCCACTCCCGATCTCCATCCTTATCATCATCAATAATGAAGGGTGTGGTCGACCGGCATCGCAAGGTTAGCAGACCCGATGGTGGAAGGGCCAGTAGAGCCTGATAAGATGACTGAGCGTGCAGTCAAGCCCCGCCTTCTCCGCGAAAAGTCTCATCATCAACACTATCCGCCAAAATGATGGATGGATCTGCGCCAAAGTAACTCGATACTTTAAACAGAAATCTAGCACAACCCTATTAATGGGGCCCAGTTTGAAGGGATACGTGTACACATTCAAAAATCCATCGGCACGATCTGTGATGCCCTCATTCGGGGAAAATATCTGTAACACTACTTCCTCCCCCCATCTGCAATCTTTTCTTACTAACCCAAGATGCTCTTCTCCTATCAAAGAAGTAATCTCCAAAGTATTCTCTCGTTGGTCCTGAATACCGGAGGCGGAACTCCCCATTCTCTGCCGGACAGACCCCGACGTAGCAGTCATGGCGGTGGCAAAATAAGAGAACTGGAGCAGGAATTTGTGCAAGCGCATTAGTACTGAAGTGATGAAAGGCTTAGCATAGAAGAAGAAGGGTAACTACCTAAAATGGTGGGGTCTCCAAAGGAGCGTAAGCGACCCTATATATGGAAAAAACAGCAACGATCCGCCTGCCAAAAAGGCCAACGTAATCATCGCCAGTCCTGAGGTAGTACCCGACCTCGAGGCCCTCCATAAGAAAGAAGTTAGGCTCTAAGAAGCCAACAACATCACCACAAGTCCCGAGGTGGTACCCGACCTCGAGGACCTCCATCAAAGGAAAGTTTGGCTCCAGGAAGCCAACAACATCATTACAAGTCCCGAGGTGGTACCCGACCTCGAGGATCTCCATTAAAGGAACGTTAGGCTCCAGGAAGCCCACGATATCATTACAAGTCCCGAGGTGGTACCCGACCTCGAGGACCTCCATCAAAAAGAAGTTACGCTCTATGGAGCCAAAGGAATTACTGCAAGTCCCGAGGTGGTACCCGACCTCGAGGACCTTCATAAAAAAGAAGTTAAGCTCCAGGAAGTTGATAACACCATTACAAGCCTCGAGGTGGTACCTGACTTCGAGGACTTCTGTCAAAAATGAGTTAGGCTCCAAGGAAATAAGCGTTTAAACTCCACTCATATGGGCTTGATCACGGGGTACCGCCTAGATTCAGGTAAAACCTTGCTCAGGATCTACCTGCAGTGCCTTACGGCTATCTGCGCTAAGTTCAAAGCAAGTTTCCGAGTGGCTCAGGTTTAAACGAACCCCGCTCGGGGACTGCCCTCGAAAGCTTAAAGGCAGTCCCTATCATCGGACCTCCGAGCAAATTTCCCCTTGAAGATTATTGCAAGGTCTAAATGATAAATCACGGTCTCAAGGCTCAAAACAGTACTTTCTTTCAACTCGAAGTAAGGGTCCCGACGACCCGGGTTTATCGTCCCAATACATGCTCGTTCCAAGGGATTCCGCAGGAAGCCGTATTAATCAATAAAAGGTCAGAAGAAATGCCCGCATCTGGGTTCGATATTGGTAGTGGCCGATAGGGTCACGTATTCAGAGTCTTCATAAGTGCAAATGAAAGAAAATATAGGAGGCATCGAAGATAAACTTGGGAAAACGTCTTTGTATTCATAAAACACTTGAGTATAAAAGCCCACGAGGGGTCTTTACATATGATTACGAAAGCCCACAAAGGGTCCTTACACAGAAACAAAGAAGCAAAAAGGTACACGTATAGGAAAAGCCTAGAGCTTAGCCTACTCTCAAAGGTGCATCCTTGGCAGCAGCGTCTTCGAGCATCATCTCCTCGGGCATGCATCCTCAACGGTAATATCTTCGATTGCCACCTCATCTACGGTTTCATATCGATCCTCTAGAATAATATCTCTGAGGGCAAAGATGAAGAAAAGGAAAATGGGGAGATGAAGAATAGGAAAGTGAGGCGGAAGAAGCTGAAAAAAGAGACATAGCCCGCCGAAGCCAAAGGTTGATGATTCGGCGGGCATCAACCCTACTTGCATTGCTGCTCCAAGTCCACCTTCTGGGACATAGTGTCGTGCAAGTTTAACGGCCGGTTGTACCATTTTATCCCTTGGAAAACCCAGGGGATGAAGTGTCACACCAGCCCAGGGTAGGAGAGTGAGCAGGGTGTATAATTCGAACGCTCTGCCGAGCAGCGGTGTAGAGTCCAAACTTCCTCCTAAGTTGGAAGAAGTCGGGCCCACTATCTCATCACCTCGAGCCAATGACGACCGCAGTAACAACCGTAACAAAAACAACAACAATGACAAGACAATGTAATCTCGTCCGGCAAAGGAAAGCCCAAGCAAAAGGCCATGGCGTGGATGAGAATGCCGCCATATTACCTTTAGACCATAGGCCCCAAACATGGTGGATAGCAATGGAGGAGGATAGTGAGAAGAAAGGGATGGAAAGATGTTGAAAGGCACTTGGATAAAAAGATAATACCGGAAGGCCCCCATTTATAAGGGGTGATCGTATGGCCAACAATGCCATCAATGCTTTTGAAAGATGGAACGGAGGGCGCAATCAATGCATTATTGAAAATCGAGTCGACGGCGATACTGTCGCTTTGAAGAATGGGAATCGGCAGCGCATTGAATGGAACTGAAAAGACAAGTCCATGGGATGTCCCGATTATCGTGAATGCTTACATCATAAGTTGATATCATCGGTATGATGTCATCACGAGAAGTCCGTAGAGTTTCTTACCGCTCCCCTCTAAGAAACGCGGGGACTATCTGTATATGGTGAAATCGGAGGGTCCAATTCCTCACCATCGAAGCACCTCAGAAGATTATTTTGAAGCCTCGAGATGGTCGAGTTTCCTCCCTTGAGGTTTGTCGACACACGACCTTGGGACAATGATGACCACGACTATGATAGAAATGGAGAGTTCCCAAGGTACACGGCTAGGACTGACAAAGCCTAGTGGACTACCCTAACCCTGAATCAGGGTGTCATATCTAGCTGTCCCATCTCCGTTTCTTTGTCATTAATGAATTTTGTACTATGTTGAGATTCCCCTCCTATAAAAAAGGGGATCCTTGTCATTTTGTAAGACTCCCGTTGCTTTAGTTGCTCCACACAAAATATACAAGAACATTCTCTCTACTTTCTAACATACTCTCTTGATATTATTGCATTCATTTATTATCAGCATCATTGTACATCATTTATTGCTTATAATTGGCCATAAAGATCCTTCATTAATATTAGTAAAACTGTTAGTCATACTCCGATCACCCTCGATAGCTCACAGCCAAGCTCTGGAATCAGCAAGCTCGAGGCCCCGATTGCTAACCTGTCGATTTGGTTATCACCTTACTCCTTACTCTTATTTCGTTTTTGTGTCTAACACATATAGTAACACCTTCTTAACAACTAGCATAAAAATAGATCACGTATTTTAAGAGTCCCATAATCAGATTTAACTATTATTACCATTTTCACGGTAAATAGGTTACTTCTTGCTTGTTAGGGAATTCTACGCCAACTGTTCCGAACATGAGGATCACGTTTGCATTGTGCGACAAAAGAGGGTGAATGCCTCGATTGAAGCTATCAGGAGAGTGTATCGCTTGCATGCATTTACTGGGGAGGTGGATTACTATGATACTTACAAGCGCGAACCCACAAATTGGCAATTGTTTTTCCAATCTATCTGTGAACCAGACAAGGAGGTAATGTGGGTTGTTTAGGGATCGAAGTTGCACCCCGCCTCACTCACCTTTGAAGGTATGTGTTGGTTGTACATCATCAATAGTCGACTGCTGCCGTCCCACAACACCACTGAAGTCAATGGACCGCTAGCTGCTTTGATCTGGTACTTCATGAATGGCCACGATTTTGATGTGGCCAAGGTTATTCACTCGGAGATTTTCATTTGTTCAACACTGAGGAGGTATGGGTTCTTCTTCCCATCTCTAGTCACTAGATTGTGTCGGGCTGTAGGGGTGTCAGAGAACCCCCATGTAGACGACAAGGTGAAGAAAGAAACAATGTTATGGGCTTCCAAAGGACCATTGGGAAAGAGACGATGGCATCCAGTTCAACTAATAGTGATGATTCTGACGCATCCGAGGAGGGAGATGATGAGCAGGATTAAGTGGGGGCTGAGTCGCCCTCCCATGAGCATGTTGCGGAAGCCGAAGGGCCAACTGGGGTTGGTCGGGTTACAAGGTTGGCAGCCTTAGAGCAGGAAATGGAAGGGTTGCGTACTACTGTCACAGACTATGGGACTAGAATTGATGCCTTGGCAACCCAAAATGCTAAATCAGAGAAGAAAATCATGGGCTGATTACGTGCGCTGGGGAGTGCCTGTTACTTAGACCCCGACACTGTCTCTGATCAAGAATGATATTCTAGTGAAGTTCCTTTACCTCGCATTACTTTCTATTTTATGACATGAGGACATAATATCTTTTTAAGTGTGGGGTGGGGGTTACTTCGTTGGTATGTTGTGTATATATAGGAATGTAGCTTGATTCTAGTTTGATTGTAGTCTTTGGTTAATTTGATTGTAGTATTTGGTTGGTTTGATTTTAGTTATTGCTTAAATGTGTGAATGTGTGAAAATTTCATATTTTCGACTTGTCCCGACGACGGATATCACTTGACGGGTTTCTTGAAGGTCTAAGTCGATATAAAAAAAACAATTTTCTTTTGTAGGTAGTGTATCAATTACCCATTGGTTGTTCTTTTGACCGCGGTTCTTTTCCAAGAGTTTTTGTTTGAACCGGGTTAGTTAGTTTTTATTTTTATTTTTAATTAGGTACTTGTGGGCTAAGCGCTGATATGGAAGGAGGATCCCTTAACGTATTATGCCTTGAATACAGTAGATATTTTAGTGTGACACTTAGGCTCAGTTGTTGATTCTTATTACAGTGCCTTACATTGTATGTTCTTAATTTGGCTTAAGTAATCTGACTAGAGCGTTTCGATGATCCAATCTGGAGTGAGTCATGTGCCATGTGTGTGTGAGGATTGTTGTGTTCTGTGTACTGCATTGCATGCCTAGAACTTGCCCCGTGTGTTTGCAAAGCGAAAGAGTAGTTTGTTCAGTCTTGAAAATGATATAGGCGTTTCTTTGTTAATCTAGATATATATATATTTTACCCGCCTAATTGTTATGTATCGTAGTTAACCCCTTTGAGCCTGTAATCCTGTTTCTTTGGCCACCACATTACAAACCTTACTCATTTGTTTGAATTAACCATCTATTTCAACCTTTTCGCCTCTCATGAGCACTTGAATTATTATGACCTTTGTAAAAGTTAAAGTGTGGGGTGGTTGGTTCGGTTTTTGAGTGGAACTAAAGAAATAAAGAGAAAGGTGCACTGATTTGAAACAGCAAGAGCCACTTGAATTGAAAAAGAAAAGAAAAGAAAAACAAAATAGTTTATTGTGTGTAGATATTCCTTGCTAAGTGGTGACTCTTGATGTAATTTTGCTTAAAGAAATATGGAGTTAATATATATGGATGTGAAGGTGGAGTTATGGTTTGACATAAGTATGAGCTTGAATGTTAAAGTATATGTATTAAAGTGCTTGGGAGGTGTAGTCACTCTTATATCTAAATGTATCCTACCCGTCCCGCAGCCTACATTACAACCAAATAAAGTCCTACTTATTCCTAGACTGAATGAGCTCGATTAGTAGAGTAGTATACTACGGGCAAGCCTATGGTGCATCTTTTATGGCATATGAATATTATTTATGAGAGTGAGTGAATTCTTTCTATCTTGAGTTCCTAATTGTTCTTAACTTTTATGGTGTGTGGAACTAGTCTCTTTTGTTGTGTGAGGGCACTTGATTCATGAAGGAAAGGTAATGTCAGTGACCTCTATGTTAGAGTAAGTGGGTGAGTTGTGAATAATGCGTGCTACTTGTGAGTCAAATCTTGAGGTGAAGATGTTGCGCTTTTGTGCTTAGTCTATTTTAAATATTCTTGGTATGATGAGTTAGAAGAATTGTTTAAAAAGGTCGTGTCTATATAAACTGTAGTTTGATTGCTCGAGGACGAGCAATGGTTTAAGTGTGGGGTGTTGATGATAGGCTATAATTGCGTATTTTAATTGTTTATTACACTCTAATTTATTGCACTTTAATTGAGTTTGAGCTTTAATCGCTAGTATTTGCACTAATTGTATATTTTATACCTTGTAGGAGTGATTCCGAGCTATGTAGATATTATAGAATGAATTCAAGTGATTTGGAGCTTTGAAGTCTAAGTAAAAGCCCAAGGAATTAAGTCGGGATCATGTTCGGGGATCAACTGATGATAGTTAAGAATGAAACGAAGAATCGAGCGGGCATACGCGCATGTTCTAGTAAAATACACATAACATTTTGCTCAAAACTCCGTTTGGACTCCACAATATATCGTTGGAAAGCTATTTGAAAGGGATACAACTTTGGTGTTTTGCATTTTTGCAAATCCCCAATACCGCGGCGCACGGAGCAGCGCGGAACGCGCCTCGCCTGTGGAAAATTCTTGCAGCCTATCAGAATCAGCTCTCTGAACTTCCCCACAAGCACATCGCTTGGCGCGTTGCCCCATGCGGCGCGCCTGTGCAAATTTTACAGAGCCAGAGTCCTATTTCGTGCAGGAAAAGATGTTTTGTCTAGGCCCGACCCTACTTGGTATAAATACATATAAAACGCTATTTTGAGGAACGGGGATAGACTTTTGACACACTTTAGACCTAGGGAGAGCACGGAGCCGCCATGGAGACCTAGATTCAACCTAAGGAGGCAAGAACACACTAGGATCGAGGCGGAGAATTCTTCTACGAGTTTTTCACTTCCTTCTTCCTATTTTCATTATTGTTTATGAATTCTAGTATTGTATTTATGCATACTATTATGAATAGCTAATTTTTTATCTAGGGTTTTGATGGAACCTATTGGAGGATGATTTCCTGTTACGTTAATATAGATTTGCTGTAGTATTTTCTCTATTTGTTCAACTGCGTTATTATTGTGGTTGGTTGAAGAGCTCTCAATCGATTGTGCCTATTTAGTGTGTATTACTCGGGAGAGAGTGCATATTTAAGTAGTTGTTGAACAACACCACTCCTAACGTATATGAGGGATCAATACGTAGGGTTTAAAGGTGGGATTAGGGATAACGAAATCTTGGGTGCGATCCGAGTGAGCCATACTTAATGCCAACTAGCGTAATTCGGAGAATATGTCTAATAAATTTTGGTAATTACTCGGGAGAGAGTTACGACAGTTAGAGCGCTCATGATCGGTAGAGAATACTTAGGCGAATTTATGGAAAACGTAGCGGAAAGGATTCCGACGATTGGGAAAATCATAACTCTATAGCTCCTTAATCTTATCTCTAACCCTTAGTATATTTAGTTGTTAATTTACTATTTTAATTTGTTAGTTAATTAGTTAAACACAAGAATCTTAATATCTATAAGTTAGGAATTTTTCAAGCTTGTCTTCTTGGTGATAGTGAACACTTGTAGCTAAGCCTTAGACTTTGTGGGATTCGACTCCAGACTTGTAAACCGGACTATATTTGCAACGAGAGCTTAGTCCATTTTATAAGGCATAGTTGGGTGTGATCAACAATCAAAGCTAAATCCTGAACAAGAACAAGTTTTTAAGACTATATTACAGAGAGTCGACTCTGGCAGAGCAGGATTGTTCTTTGTAGATGGACCTGGAGGAACTGGAAAAGCATTCCTATATCGCGCGTTGCTTGCAAATCTCAGATCAAGAGGCATGATAGCATTAGCAACGACAACAAGTGGTGTAGCAGCTACAATTTTATCCGGAGGTCGTACAGCTCACTCTAGATTCGACATGCCTCTTCAAACAACTGATACAACAATCACAAATATGTCAAAGCAAAGTGGTGGTGCTAAATTGATAAGAAAATCAAAGCTAATAATTTGGGATGAAGAACCTATGGCTAATCTTCAGACAATTGAAACCGTTGATAGGAGCTTCCAAGATATAATGGATATTAATGAACCATTTGGTGGAAAAGTCATGGTCTTCGGAGGTGATTTTCATCAAGTACTACCAGTAGTTCCAAAATCTACAAGAGTTGAAACAATAAATGCAAGCTTAGTAAAATCATACTTGTGGAATAAAATGGAAAAGATTCAATTAACAAGAAATATGAGGGCAAGAGCAGATCCAACATTCAGCGATTTCTTACTACGGATTGGTAATGGAGAGGAACCTACAATAAGAGATGATATAGTCCTTCTTCCTAAAAAATTGATCGTCAAACATGATGGTGATAGAACTGGTGAAGATAATTTAATAAGAGAAATATTCCCATCTTTAGATGAAAAGTCAAGTTGTGCGAAATACATGACAGAAAGGGCTATCTTGGCTAGCAGAAATTAGTATGTTGATCAACTCAATGAGATATTAATTCCCAAGTTTCCTGGCGAAAGTAAAAAAAATTTGAGTTTTGACTCCGCAGAGGATGATACCAACAACTACTACCAGAAAGAGTACTTAAATACTTTAACACCAAGTGGCCTTCCACCATACAAGTTTGCGACAAATTGCTATTCTATATCTTTCTGTGAATTCCTCTAGGTACTTAAAATATAATTATTTATTGCTTGACAAGTTGGTTTTGAAGAAAAATGCCCCGATCATGTTACTTAGAAATTTGGACCCTGCAAATGGCTTATGAAATGGTACAAGAATGATATGCAGAGGCTTCGACAACAACGTTATCCATGCAGAAATAATGATGGGCGAAAATTCTTCTAAACATGTGTTTATTCCCAGAATTCAACTTTCGCCTCCAGAAAATGAAGGTTACCCTTTCAAATTCATCAGAAAATAATTTCCAGTACGGTTATGCTTTTTGATGAATTTAAATAAAGCACAAGGGCAAACAATAGCTAATGTGGGACTGTACTTGCCTCAACACGTATTCTCACATGGACAACTATATGTTGCACTCTCAAGGGGAATATCTATGTCAACAACAAAGGTTTTGGTCATGATCGAGCAGCTGAAGCGAAAAAAAGAAACATATACCAAGAACATCGTCTTTAAAGAGATATTAGGTAAGATTCACCGCCATAACATTACATACCTCATAGAAACAAAATTCAAAGTAACAAAACTATATAACTTGTCCTAAAGTAGCGATATTATGTGTTTACAGTAGCTATAAATATTAGTATTCTTATATGATTTATGGTATTTTGATAGTAAATAATTTTAATTATAATTTCACTATTCAATGTCAATTAGTTATTATGTCAGAAGTCTAGAAGCTGCTCTAATAATAGAAAAAAAAGTTGTTAACTAAGAATAAAATGAACCAAGGCCGGACTTCTTCTGATATTTTCTTTGGTTAGCTGATAGGGATGGATTTGTTCTTTTTTTATAAGTAAGGTAAGCATTTTATATATGAATGACTAGCAACAAGGTTATGCTGGAGTGTCGAACTAATTACAAGCTTTTGTTAGTTATAACAAAGTATATAAGGAGTTAAAAATGAGTAACATTTGACATGTTGTCCAAGAAGATAGCAAAAGTATGCAAATGAACTTAAGACTAAGTATATTTTCTTGTTTGTCTTCAAAACTTCTGGCATTCCTCTCTTGCCTGGTAGTCCACTATAGTTGTCGGGATGTCATACCATAATCTTCCACCCCTGTAGAAGCTTCAAAAGAGTTCTAGGCATAGCCCACCAGAAGAGTGAGAAGCATCTCCAGCAGCTGGGCAATGATCCTACAACGCAAAAATATGTTCTTTACATGTCCAATCCCTTTTCTCTGTACGTAGCATTAAGTGCGGCAAGCAATTCTTCCCACCAACTAAATGAAGCATTGCATACACAAATTAAGCATAGATATTATACATGAATTTTTCATATATTACAACTATATAATTATATTTATTTTTACAGATTCTGAATTGTTTTGATGATTGCATATTTTAGAGGTGCATTCCTCTTACCGGTAACAACTGAAGCAGCATTCTTTACGGCGCACATCTGCATTGTTCAACGGATGATATCAAGAGGGTAAGCAACAATCTGCCCTATGGTTCCAGCAACATCACCACATTCAAGCTTCGTTGTAACACTCAATTTGATGTCCACATGTTAAATACAACTATTTCTTCAATGTAATAAAAAAATTTGGCATCATCAATTGCTATTACACTAAATTCATTCTTATTCAAGTTAATATACACTATTTTAGGCAGTCTACCATTTAAATATTTATTGCATCATCAATTACTATTATACTTAATTCATTCTTATTCTACCTAATTAAAAATCCTCCCTTTGTGCATAACGCATAATACACGTTCAACACACGTACACTAAATCTAGTTCTAAGAAATCAGTGTATTAAATTCTTGAGCGGATCTCTTTTCAATAGAAAATTGAATGGATAAGGAAAGATTTGATTTTATAACAAATTGCATATTCTGATTCTCTCTTCAAGACTAATTAATATTATTTCCTTTTCATTAAGTATCCCGCAAAATCTTCCATTAATACATCCGCTAAAATCTCTCTCAATAAAAGTAATCATCTTATTTGGATCTGTATACGCTTTTTAATGAACAAAAAGTTGTAAGGAGGGTAAAGATATTTTTGGAATGCAAACAATATATTTCCTTTTGTAATTGGTAGGTTTATTTTTGGGAAACTTACACAAATGTCCCAAATAAATCTCAACTTACCAACCTCTAGCCATTAGTCATAGACTTACCAAAACTAGCCAACAAAAATTGAAAAACCAAATAATAGGGTTCTTTCTCTCAAAGAATCACATGCAGAAATCACCTTCCATATTTTTAAGCGTGATTAGCAACATTAGATACAAGACAAAAAGGAAATTTCATGGACGGGGTAGCAAATAAGGTGATGAAATACAAAAATCTATACAATATTCCAAAAATCTAAATAAAAAAGGAACTTTTTCAATGGGTATAGTTGAAATTCATTGAAAATATATAGATAAGTCAATATACAAAATTTGAGGAAGATTGGAGGTGATTTGGACTAGTTTTGTATCAAAATTCGTAATTAAATCGAGTTCAAAAAAGTCTTCTGCATCACATGTATCAAACATGTATCACGCATGTATCTCACACTATACATGGATATACATGTGATACACAATTGATATAAATGTGATACATATGTGATACGCAAATGATACACAGTGTGATACACATATCATTTTTTTTCATGTTCATCTTTTACTTCAAATTTTCAATTCAAACCACCTCAAAACTTCACCAAATCATCCCAAAACTGAGATTCAAGCTCCTTAAGTTGTGCCCAATCTATTCTAATAGCACCCACTCAAAACAAAGCAATTGGATTACCAGAATTTTATAGTTATTTTCGAGCTGAATTATCAAACTCAGTAGACGTGGAGACGCGCGAGAGGTTACTAAAGGAAGCTATTAATGAAGTGAAGATCAATAACTGTATACTAGCTAGTAAACAACTAGAGAACATAAAGAGACTGATAAATGTTAGGAGATAGAAAATTCAAAGACTAGATGCAACAGAAGTTTTTAGGAGGAAACAGAGAAATGCAGAGGAAGAAGCAGAGGAAATTTGGAAGAATATGGTGATGGGACAGAGCATAAAGATTGTGGGTAAATTTTTAGGCGAAAATAATAGGAGCAAAATGGTTTACAGAAATGATGTGACAACCATTAAGAGAGCAACAGCATCGGCCATAGCTCAATATTATTTTTATGTTACAAATAGCTAATTGGCTAATTTGGTTAATATTAGTAATATTTTATCAATTGGCCAATTTTTGTAATGAGCTACTTATAAATGGACATAGCTGGTAATTTTCCTATATTTTTTAAGTTATTAATTAATGTAAAGCAATACACTCAGTTCTAATGAACGTCATCTCCAATTTCTGATCAGGAAACAAAGGTAAATTAACGGGTAAAGGATCCCCTCCAGTGAAATTCTGTCTGGTTATGTTCAATAACGTTGTTGATTCTTACCATGTGTCTACCCACATTTTCTATGGTTGAGATTCAATCTTGTAATATATACAATTTAGGCTGAATACATAGACAACCCCTTAAACTTGTCCCTTTTTTCTTCTAGACCCTTAAACTAAGCTCATGACCCATTAGGCACTCCAACTTTACACAAAGTGTGCCTATCAGACACAAGAAGCTAAAGTAGTACAGGAAGGAATATGCGTGTCGATCAACCTTTGGTGACATGGCAAAACACCAATGAAAAAATGACATGTGGCTCTTTCTCAGAAAAAACTTTGAAGCAATGTCCTTTATAATTGTTGAGCTGCAACGACCCGGCCGGTCGTTTCATGATTTATAGCCCCGTTTTCCCCATTTTTGCTTCTTTATGTGATGTTCAGTTGTATTTTGTGGTATTCGGTTGGTTGGTTCGGAATCGGAGTGGTGTTGGAGAGGGATGAGACACTTAGTCTCCTATTTTGAAGTTAAGTTGGAAAAGTCAACCGGAAGTTGACTTATGAGTAGGTGATCTCGGATGTGAATTCTGACGGTTCGGTTGGCTTTGTTAGGTGATTTTGGACTTAGGAGTATGTTCGAAATTTAATTTGTAGGTCCGTGGTAGATTTAGGCTTGAAATGGCGAGATTGGAAATTTGGCATTTCTCTGTCGGCAGTGGAAATTTTGGTATCGGGGTCGGAATGGAATTCTAGAAATTGGAGTAGGTTCGTAGAGTCATTTGTGACGTGTGTGCAAAATTTCAGGTCATTCAGACGAGGTTTGATAGCTTTCGGCATCGTTTGAAGAATTCGGAAGTTTAGAAGTTCTTAGGCTTGAATCCGAGGGTGATTTGGTGTTTGATGTTGTTTGGAGTGTTCCGAAGGTTTGAATAAGTTTCAATAGTGGTATATGACTTGTTGGTATTTTTGGTTGAGGTCCCGAGGGCCTCGGGATGAATTCGGATGGTTAAGGAAGGGTTGGAAATTGATTTGAGCAGCTGAAGTTGTTGCTTCTGTTACTTCCGCACCTCCGGATTAGGGACCACAGGTGCGAGGTCCGCAGAAGCAGAGAAGGACCGCAGGAGCGGAAGTTGGACCGCATCTGCGAGCCCGCCGGTGCAAGGCCTGGGGCACAGGTGCGGAAGTTGGGAATTTAACTAAAATGCGCAGATGCGGCGTTTGGACCGCAGGTGCAGTCTCGCAGGTGCATGATTTTGGCCGCAGAAGCGGAAGTGCTGGGCAAAATGTATAAAAAGGCCCCTTCGCGAATTTTGGTCATTCTTCGCCATTTTTCATCCGAATTTGGAGCTTTTGGGAGCAATTTGAAGAGGAATTCAAGGGGGTATTCACTGAGGTGGGTAATTTGAGCCCTAATACTCGTGATTATGGTAGTTTTCGGTGGTTTAATCATGTAACTAGTGGTGATTAATGGTGAAATGAGAGGTTAGGGCTTGGGATTTTGGAGAGTTTTGATTGAGGGTTTGAGGGGTCAAATGGAGTCGGATTTAAATAAATCTTGTATGTATGGACTCGTCAATGGAAGGAGTTTCTAGTTTTGTGATTTTTGATGGATTCTGAGACGTGGGCCCGGGGGCCGGGTTTGGGTGAATTTCGGGATTTTGGATTGAATTGATAGTTTTTCGTTTGGAATTGATTCCTTGGCCTATATTGATTGCGTTGTATTGCTTTTGGTTAGATTCGAGACGTTTGGAGGCCGATTCCAGAGGCAAAGGCGTAGCAGAGTAGGATTTGACTTGGTTTGAGGTAAGTAATGCTTTCAAACTTGGTTCTGAGGGTTCGAAACCCCGAACTATGTGTTATATGATTAAATATCGAGGTGACACAAATGCCAAGTGACGGGCATATGGGCGTGCACCGTGAAAATTATGGCCTGGTTCATTTCATGGCACCGCTTAGTTACTCTTTCTTGCTGATATCTGTGTTGTGATTAAGTGATTAATTTAATAAGTTGTAAATCATGCTAAATACCATGTTAGGGCTTCACGACGATACTGTTGAGACCCGAGTGGTCGTTTCTGTCACGCCCCAAACCGAGGGACATGACCGGCGCCCGACCAGGTAGTCCCAGTCAAGCGGACCTGGGTGCCCTTCCTACCACACGTGTTACCCCGTATTTTCATTACTCATTAATCAAGGAATTAACCAGTTTATAATTGAAATCACCCTTTTCAAAATATACGCAACATACTTGGTTACTTAACAAAGTTTACAACTTACATCCCCCGACATACAATTACATAAGTTCATAACCCACATTTACTGTCTACGGAGCCTCTAAAGATACAACAGGATAATACAGTACTTGCCGGTAACAAGGCTCCGGCTATACCTTACACAAAAACCAAAATAAGATTCTGGAATAAAAGCGGCATGAGCCACGCAGGGCCCCGAGAGGAAAGGGGCTCACCAATACGGCTGATGGAAGATGAAGTAGTGCTACTGTCGGTGAACTGGAGTACCTGCTACGGATCCACCTACAATCATAACACGAATGTAGCGCCCCCGGCAAAAGGGACGTCAGTACATTTGAATTGTACTGGTATGTATGAACAAACTTTGCCCTAAGTGAACTCAAACCATACACAAGTAACAAGTAACAATGGAATCAACAATCAAATACACATGAAAGGAAACAATCAAGCCAAACAAGTTTACAATCTCTCCATTTTCCCTTCAACATTTTTCACATCAATGATTTCACAACTTTCTCATATTTTCATTTCAATAGTGATTTCGATCACTTTTCCACCCTTATTACCTCGGCCACCCTTATCACCCCAACCCACAATTTATCATTTTGTGTTGCGGTGCGCAACCCGATCCCACCGGACAATCACATTTCACAAACAACACAACAACAACAACAACAATTCACAAAGAACAACAACAATTTCTCAAAGGGCAACAACAACAATTCCCAAAGGGCAACAACAACAATTTACAAGAACTTCCATATCCATCTATACCATTTCCATCGTATTCCACAACTCATATGCATGTTATGTTACAACAAGAATTTTCCATGACAAACATGTTACTACCACAGCTGTTCCGATTGCATCAATTGCTATTTCCTTCCATCATTTATTTCACAATTCTTACCACATAGCCCATTTACAATCACACATTTGGTTTATTGCCAATTACTTACACCATTATATCGAAAGACATATCCACAAACACTCAACCATACCGATAACAAGAATTTCACAGACAATTCACGTAGAAATCACTTACCAAGCACTCAAACATCAAACAAGGCGATTTTACAAAGGTCAAAGTTAGCCATACATACCTGGAGCCGAATTCCCTTTTAATTTCTACTTCCAACTTCACCAAAAAGCCTAGCAACGTCAATCTAGTGCACAAATTAATACATATTTCTTAGAATCAAAGTTCACAATCACTACCCGAACACATTTAGGTTATCAACCCTTCTTTGCACAATTCTTTACTCCCACCCAATTACTCTTACTAGATTTTAGGTTTTAATAGACATGCATGAATGTTTCATCCTCTATTATCAAGAATCAATGCATGAGACTTTCCCCCATTTTAATTAAACCTGAAAATTAACGAAAATGGGTTGGGGATTTTACCTGCAAGAAATGGGGATGAAGACACTAGCTTTGAAATTTCTCAGCCCGGATAGTTTTGAAGAATCAAATTGATGAAGAGGACTCTCTCTCTCAAGAATCCTCTCTTCCCTCTCTCTTATTTTGTTCAGAAGTCGTTAAAAATGAGGGGTTGGGGGTGTTTTATTAAAAAGGGGGTCGGGGTGAAAAATTAGAAAAACTAGAGCCCCGACGCGGAATGCGGTCAGGAATGCGATCGCATTCCTGACATGCGGTCCGCAGACCGGTCGCAGAGTGGCCCTCAAAAATGAGCCAAAATGAAAACACACTGTGTCGGTATGCGACCACTATGCGGTCCGCATAAACGATTTGCGGTCGCATAATGCACCGCATTTTCGACCTCAAATTTGACTGACACATTGCCTTACTCTGCGGTGGAAATGCGGTCCGCATATCAATTATGCGGTCGCATAATGGACCGCATCTTGACCTCAATTTTAACCAAACCACTGACTTACTATACGGCAGGAATGTTGTCCGCATACTAGATTTGCGACCGCATTCTGGGCCGCAGAATGGCATTTTTCTGGAAAACGGAGTCGACACCACGAGTTACTAGGTTTTGAGCCCAAAAATTTTTTTTTTTTTTACGGGGCCTTACATCCTCCCCCACTTAAAATCATTCGTCCTAGAATGAGGATTTTGAAAATCAGTTGGTTTTTTAAAACATGATATGCAGACTCCCAATTTTTACTAACTCCCATATTTTTCTTATGGGGCCTTACAGTTTCTTGCTGTCATCTCATTAGTTTCATTGATATTCCGTACTCAGACATGTTCATGCATATCATATCATGTCTCAGTCTCGGTTTGTTGTTAATTGGCACATATCATTGTTTCGGGCTAGTTTCATGGCATTGTAAGCCCGTGTGTGTGAGACTGGAGAGTGATGACTGAGTGAAGCCGAGAGCCTGAATATGAGTGACAACTATGGGATGGATTTCCTAGGCATGGATTTGTCTGAAGTATTGATACTTGGAGATGGATTTCTCCTCAGGGTTGGATTACCCTTGTTCCTCGATACCGATTGACTTGAAGTAAGTGTTGTATATATTCCGGGATGGATTTCCCTAGGCCGGATGGCTATACGCGGTACCGAGTGGTTGAGCACTTGAGAGTGGAAGCACACGATGCATTTTCATACAATTCTGGCATTGACATGTAGAGATTTGCTGAGCTTTATACTTCACATTGTTGGGACTGGTATTTTGCCTTACTGTTGAGTTGAATAATTGAATTGCCAGTATGCCTACTTTACTATACAATTTAAATGTGTTACAATTGCTGAGTTTTAGTTCGCCACTACCTATCAGTCCATAGTTTAGACTTGTTACTTACTGAGTTGGTGTACTAACATTACCCCCTGCATCTTGTGTGCGATCCAGGTATCTCAGGTCACGGTAGCGGCTGTTGACTATTCCAGTCACGGATTATCACCGGAGATAGCGAGGTAATTGTCTGGCGATCGCAGTTTCGCCTTTCTCCTTCTTTATCTTCATTCTAGTATACTTTGGCAACTTTTAGACTATTTTGGTCTTGTTATGTCTTGGAACAATTGTAGTATTGCTCATGACTTAGTGACACCTGAGGTCGGGCTTTTATTTTCCGCATTTTCGTTTTGACTTCATATCTTGTATGGAAATTTCAGTTGAAAAGGTTGTTTTTTAAATATTAATGAAATGTTGAATTATTTTGGAAATGTGTCAGCTGGGCTAGTTCCATGATAGGCGTCATCACAACCGGGCTGGTTTTGGGGACGTGACAAGTTGGTATCAGAGCCTAGGTTACATAGGTCTCACGAGTCATGAGAAAGTTTAGTAGAGTCTTGCGGATCGGTACGGAGACGTCTGTACTTATCTTCAAGAGGTTGCAGAACCTTTAGGAAAAGCTTCACATTCTTGAATTCTTGTCATGCGAATCTGTTGATTCTGGTACTAAACTTTTGTTATTCTATTCTTCCATAGATGGTGAGGACATGTGCTACCGGCCAGGACGGGCGGCTACCAGTACCACCAGTTGGGGCCACTAGAGTCCAAGGTCGCAGTCGAGGCCGTGGTAGGGGCAGGGGTGTAGCCCGCACAGCAGCTAGGGCAGCACATGCAGATCCACTAGTCGCCCCAATTCATGATCAGGTCCCAGTGCGGGATGCTCCAGCGGGACCAGCTCAGGCATCGACTGTGCCTATTATTATCCCAGGTCTTCAAGAGAACTTAGCTCAGATTTTGACCGTGAGCACCAGTCTTGCTCAAGCGGTCGCCATTTTTGCTACAGAAGTTACTTCTCAGGCCGGAGGAGGCACTCAGACTCCTGCTGCTCGTACAGCCGAGCAGGTTGTTCAGGGACTGCAGACACTGGAGGCACCACCAGCCTAGCCAGTTGCACCTGCTCAGGATTTTGTGGTACCAGTCATGTCTGATGACGAGCAGCGTCAATTGGAAAGGTTCAGTAGACTTCAGCCTCCGACTTTTAGTGGTGCAGAGGGCGGATGCCCAGAGTTTCTTGGACAAGTGTCAGAAGATTCTACGTACAGCGGGTATTGTGGAGACCAGTGGGGTCTCATTTACTACCTTTTAGTTTTCTGGAGCTGCCTTTACTTGGTGGGAGTCTTGTGAGAGGCGTAGACCTGTTGGTGCAGCGCCCCTTACCTGGCATCAGTTCTCCATTCTCTTCCTAGAGAAGTATGTACCGTAGCCCCGCGGAGAGGAGCTGCGCAGGCAGTTTGAGTAGTTGCATCAGGAGGATATGACCGTGATGCAGTATGAGATGAGATTCTCCGAGTTGTCCCGTCATGCTATCTGGCTAGTTCCCACGGATAGCGAGAGGATCAAGAGGTTCATTGATGGCCTCACTTATCAGCTATGGATTTTTCTAACCAGAGAAAGGGTATTTGGCGCTTCTTTTGAGGAGGTGGTTGACGTTGCTAGAGAGATAGAGTCAGTTCGCTGCCAGGAGCGAGTTGAGAGGGAGCCAAGAGGCCTCGGGGATCTGGTAGCTTTGGTGGTGCGCCTTCTGGAGGTCAGTTCCAGCACGGCAGAGGCCGTCCATTCAGACATGCTCAGTCAGCTCGTCCGGGTCACCGTGTTGGATCATCTGGCCATGGTTCTCACAGTTCACATCAGGGTCACTCATCTCTCAGTGCCCTTCCAGCTCAGAGCTCGACTCATGCACCATAAGTTCAGGGTTCATATATGCCTGGTTCTTCTAGCGGGTATCCCAGTGCTCGGGGCTCCCTTCAGTCCCCTTTGCTAGTGGCCGGTAGAGGTTGCTTTGAGCGTGGAGTTTTGGGTCATATCAATAGTTTTTGTCCCCGCCTTATGGGAGGTTTATCCCGGCAGAGGAGTTAGCCTTCGGCTTCAGCACTTCCCCACCCGCCCAGCCAGCTCGGGGTGGAGGTCAGTCAGCTAGGGGTAGCCCTAGAGGGGGAGGCCGATCAGGTGGTGGTCAGGCCCGTTTCTATGCACTCCCAGCCAGACCAGATGCTATTGCTTCAGACGTTATGATCACAGGTATTGTCTCAGTCTGCCACAAAGATGCCTCTGTACTATTTGACCCTGGTTCCACTTTTTCATATGTGTCATCATATTTTGCTCATTATTTGGATATGATCCGCGAGTCTCTTGTTTCATCTGTTTGTGTATCTACCCTGGTGGATGACACTGTTGTTGTGGACCGCGTATATCGGTCTTGTGTGGTGACTATTGGGGGTTTGGATACCCGAGTGGACCTCTTGTTGCTTAGTATGGTTGATTTTGATATGATATTGGGCATGGATTGGTTATCTCCATGTCGTGCTATTTTGGATTGTCATGCTAAGACGGTGACGTTGGCTATGCCGGGGGTGCCACGGATTAAGTGGCGAGGCTCGACGGATTATGTTCCTAGTAGGGTGATTTCATACTTGAAGGCCCAGCGGATGGTTGGGAAGGGTTGTCTTTCCTATTTGGCCTTTGTGAGGGATGTTAGTGCAGAGACTCCTAGTATTGATTCAGTTCCGGTAGTGAGGTACTTCCCGGATGTGTTTCCTGCAGACTTGTCGGGCATGCCACCGGATAGGGATATTGACTTTGGTATTGACTTGGTGTCGACCACTCAACCCATTTCTATTCCACCGTATCGTATGGCACCGGCGGAGTTGAAGGATAAGCTTCAGAAACTTCTTGATAAGGGTTTTATTCAGCCTAGTGTGTCACCGTGGGGTGCGCCTGTCCTATTTGTGAAGAAGAAGGATGGCACTATAAGGATGTTCATTGGTTACAGACAGTTGAACAAAGTTACAATCAAGAACAAGTATCCTTTGCCTCGTATTAATGTTTCATTTGACCCGCTTCAGGGAGCGAGAGTGTTCTCCGAGATTGATCTCCGATCAGGGTATCACCCGTTGAAGATCAGGGACTCGGACATTCTTAAGACAGCCTTCAGGACCCGATATGGTCATTATGAGTTCCTTGTGATGTCTTTTGGGTTGACCAATGCCCCAACAGCGTTCATGCATTTGATGAACAGCGTGTTTCGGCCTAATCTCAACTCGTTTGTGATTGTATTCATTGATGATATTTTGGTGTACTCGCGTATTCAGGAGGAGCACGCTGAGCATTTGAGAGTTATATTGCAGCGGTTGAGGGAGGAGAAGCTTTATGCAAAGTTCTCCAAGTGTGAGTTTGGCCCAGTTTAGTGGCGTTCTTGGGGCACATGGTGTCCAGTGAGGGTATTCAAGTTGATCCAAAGAAGATAGAGGCGGTCCAGAGTTGTCCCAAAC
The DNA here is from genome assembly GCF_001879085.1 of Nicotiana attenuata. Lineage (NCBI taxonomy): Eukaryota > Viridiplantae > Streptophyta > Magnoliopsida > Solanales > Solanaceae > Nicotiana > Nicotiana attenuata. The sequence goes on from NW_017670619.1 coordinate 358,953, forward strand.
CGTCCTCAACCACAGAGATTCGCAGATTTCTTGGTTTGGCGAGTTATTACCATCGGTTCGTTCAGTGATTTTCATCTATAGCATCACCCTTGACCAAATTGACTCAAAAGGGTGCTTCTTTCATGTGGTCGGATGAATGTGAGACGAGCTTTCAGAAGCTCAAGACTGCCTTGACCACAACTCCAGTGTTAGTTTTGCCATCAGCTTCAGGTTTTTATACGGTATATTGTGATGCTGCTCGGGTCGGCACCGGGTGTGTGCTGATGTAGGAGGGTAGAGTGATTGCTTATGCTTCTCGTCAGTTGAAGCCCCATGAGAAGAACTACCCTGTTCATGATTTGGAGTTGGCTGCCACTGTTCACGCGTTGAAGATTTGGAGGCATTATCTCTATGGTGTGTCTTGTGAGGTATTTACTGATCGTCATAGCCTCCAGCACTTGTTCAAACAGAAGGATCTCAATTTGAGGCAGCGGAGATGGTTGGAGCTGCTAAAGGACTGTGATATTACTATCTTGTATCACCGGGAAAGGCGAATGTGGTGGCCGATGCCTTGAGTAGGAAGGCGGTAAGTATGGGCAGTTTAGCATTTATTCCTGTTGGTGAGAGACCTCTTGCAGTTGATGTTCAGGCTTTGGCCAATCGGTTTGTGAGGTTAGATATTTCGGAGCCCAGTCGGATCTTAGCTTGTGTGGTTTCTCGGTCTTCCTTGTATGATCGTATCGGAGAGCGCCAGTATGATGATCCTCATTTGCTTGTCCTCAAGGACAGAGTTCAGTACGGCGATGCCAGAGATATGACTATTGGTGATGACGGGGTATTGAGGATGCAGGGCCGGATGTGTGTGCCCAATGTAGATGGGCTTCGGGAGTTGATTCTTGAGGAGGCTCATAGCTCGCGGTATTCCATCCATCCGAGTGCCGCGAAGATGTACCAGGATTTGAGACAGCACTATTGGTGGAGGAGAATAAAGAAGGATATAGTGGTATTTGTAGCTTGGTGTCTCAATTGTCAGCAGGTGAAATATGAGCATCAGAGACCGGGTGGCTTACTTTAGCAGATGGATATTCCAGAGTGGAAGTGGGAACGGATCACCATGAATTTTTTAGTTGGGCTCCCACGGACTTTGAGAAAGTTCGATGCTATTTGGGTGATTGTGGATCGTCTGACCAAGTCTGCGCACTTCATTCCTGATCGTCTGATCGTCTTACAACAACAGTTATCAGCCAAGTATTCAGATGGCTCCATATGAGGCTTTATATGGGACACGGTGTAGATCTCCAATAGGTTGGTTTTAGCCGGACGAGGCTAGACTTTTGGGTACAGACTTGGTACAGGATGCTTTAAACAAGGTGAAAGTGATTCAGGAGCGGCTTCGTACAGCGCAGTCAAGACAAAAGAGTTATGCTAATAAAAAGGTTCGTGATGTGTCTTACATGGTCGGGGAGAAGGTTCTACAAAAGGTTTCACCCATGAAGGGTGTTATGATATTTGGGAAGAAGGGAAAATTGAGCCCTCGGTTCATTGGGCCTTTTGAGGTGCTTCGGAGGATTGGAGAGGTGGCTTATGAGCTCGCTTTGCCACCTAGCTTGTCGGGGGTGCATCCGGTATTTCATGTTTCTGTGCTCCGGAAGTATATCGGCGATCCGTCTCATGTTTTGGATTTCATCACGGTTCAGTTAGACGGTGATTTGACTTATGATGTGGAGCCAATGACTATTTTGGAGTGGCAGGTCCGAAAGTTGAGATCAAAAAACATAGCGCCAGTGAAAGTGCAGTGGAAAGGTCGGCCTGTGGAGGAGGCTACTTGGGAGACCGAGCGGGAGATGCGGAACAGATATCCACACCTATTTGAGGCTTCAGGTATGTTTCCAGACTCATTCGAGGACGAATATTTATTTAAGAGGGGGAGGATGTAACGACCCGGCCGGTCGTTTCATGAGTTATATCCCCATTTTCCCCATTTCTGCTTCTTTATGTGCTGTTCAGTTGTATTTTGTGGTATTGGGTTGGTTGGTTCGGATTCGGAGTGGTGTTGGGGAGGGATAAGACACTTAGTCTCCTAATTTGAAGTTAAGTTGGAAAAGTCAATCGGAAGTTGACTTATGAGTAGGTGATCTCGGATGTGAATTCTGGCGGTTCGGTTAGCTCCGTTAGATGATTTAAGACTTAGGAGCGTGTTCGGAATGTAATTTGGAGGTCCGTGGTAGATTTAGGCTTGAATTGGCAAAATTGGAAATTTGGCGTTTCTCGGTCGGCAGTGAAAATTTTAATATCGGGGTCGGAATGGAATTCTGGAAATTAGAGTAGGTTCGTAGTGTCACTTGTGACGTGTATATGCAAAATTTCAGGTCATTCGGACGAGGTTTGATAGGTTTAGGCATCGTTTGCGGAATTCGGAAGTTTAGAAGTTCTTAGGCTTGAATTTGAGGGTGATTTGGTGTTTGATGTTGTTTGGAGTGTTCCGAAGGTTTGAATAAGTTTGAATAGTGGTATATGAATTGTTGTATGTTTGGTTGAGGTCCCGAGGGCCTCGGGATGAATTCGAATGGTTAACGGAAGGGTTGGTAATTGATTTGAGCAGCTGAAGTTGCTGCTTCTGTTACTTCCGCACCTGCGGATTGGGGACCACAGGTGCGAGGTCCGCAGAAGCGAAATCTGACCGCAGAAGCGGAGAAGGACCGCAGGAGCGAAAGTGTGACCGCATCTGCGAGCCCTCAGGTACGAGGCCTGGGGCGCAGGTGCAGAAGCTGGGAATTTAAGTGAAATGCGCAGATGCGGCGTTTGGACCGCAGGTGCGGGATTTTGGCCGCAGATGTGGAAGTGCTGGGCAGAATGTATAAAAAGGCCCCTTCGCAAATTTTGGTCATTCTTCACCATTTTTAATCCGGATTTGGAGCTTTTGGGAGCAATTTGAAGAGGGATTCAAGGGGGTTTTCACTGAGGTGAGTAATTTGAGCCCTAATACTCGTGATTATGATAGTTTTCCGTGATTTAATCATATAATTAGTGGTGATTAAGGGTGAAATTAGGGGTTAGGGCTTGGGATTTTGGAGAGTTTTGATTGAGGGTTTGAGGGGTCAAATGGAGTCGGATTTTGATAAAGTCTTGTATATATGGACTCGTGAGTGGAAGGAGTTTCTAGTTTTGTAATTTTTGTCGGATCTCGAGACGTGGGCCCATGGGCCGGGTTTGGGTGAATTTCGGGATTTTGGATTGAATTGATAGTTTTTCATTTGGAATTGATTCCTTGGACTATATTGATTGCGTTGTGTTGTTTTTGGTTAGATTTGAGACGTTTGGAGGTCGATTCCAGAGGCAAAGGCGTAGCGGAGTAGGATTTGGCTTGGTTTGAGGTAAGTAACGCTTTCAAACTTGGTTCTGAGGGTTCGAAACCCCAAACTATGTGTTATATGATTAAATATTGAGGTGACGCAAATGCCAAGTGACGGGCGTGTGGGCGTGCACCGTGAAAATTGTGGCTTGGTTCATTCCATGGAACCGCATAGTAACTCTTTCTTGCTGATATATGTGTTATGATTATGTGATTAAGTTAATGAGTTGTAAATCATGCTAAATACCATGTTAGGGCTTCACGCCGATACTGTTGAGACCCGAGTGGTCGTTTCTTCCTGTCATCTCATTAGTTTCATTGATATTCCGTACTCAGACTTGTTCTTACATATCATATCATGTCTCAATCTCGGTTGTTGTTATTTGGCACATCATATCATTATTTCGGGCTAGTTTCATGGCATTGTGAGCCCGTGTGTGTGAGACTGGAGAGTGATGACTGAGTGAGGCCGAGAGCTTGAATATGAGTGACAGTTATGGGATCGGGCTGCACGCCGCAATAGATTATTGATTATGCCTTCATTGCCTTGTTATAGCGCTTGGGCTAAAAGGAGCCCCTCCGGAGTCTACACACCCCCAGTGAGCGCAGATGATATTATTGAGGGATGGATTTCCCTAGGCATGGATTTGTCCGAATTATTGATACCTGGAGACAGGATTTCTCCTCAAGGTTAGATTACCCTTGTTCCTCGGTACTGGTTGACTTGAAGTTAGTGTTGTATATATTCCGGGATGGATTTCCCTAGGCCGGATGGCCATACACGGTACCGAGTTGTTGAGCACTTGAGAGTGGGAGCACACGGTGCATTTTCATACAATTCTGGCATTGACATGTAGAGATTTGCTGAGCTTTATGCTTCACATTGTTCGGACTGGTATTTTGCTTTACTGTTGAGTTGAATAATTGAATTGCCAGTATGCCTACTTTACAGTACAATTTAAATGTGTTATAATTGTTGAGGTTTAGTTCGTCACTACCTATCAGTCCATAGTTTGGACTTGTTATTTACTGAGTTGGTGTACTCACGTTACCCCCTGCACCTTGTGTGCAGATCCAAGTATCTCAGGTCACGGTAGCGACTGTTGACTATTCCAGTCGCGAATTATCACCGGAGATAGCGAGGTAGCTGACTGGCGATCGCAGTTCCGCCTTTCTCCTTCTTTATCTTCCTTCTAGTATACTTTAGCTACTTTTAGACTATTTTGGTCTTGTTATGTTTCGGAATAATTGTAGTATTGCTCATGAATTAGTGACACTCGAGATCGGGCTTTTATTTTTCACATTTTGGTTTTGACTTTATATCTTTTATGGAAATTTTAGTTGAAAAAGGTTGTTATTTAAATTTTAATAAAATATTAAATTATTTTGGGAATGTGTCGGCTTGCCTAGTTCCATGATATGCGCCATCACAACCGGGTTGGTTTTGTGGTCGTGACATGAGCATTAAAAAAGAGAGAGCAATTCTGTATATTTTTTCCAACTCTATTCCCCTGTTAATCTTCTTCCTTAGTTGCTCTCAAATCTCAAATTAGTTTATAGCTTGTTTTGTTAGCTTATAATTTTTTTCTCTATCGTCATCTTTTCCACACAAATTTCTTTTCCTTTTTAAGACTTTCCTCTATTAGACCAGATTGAAGATTATCTCCGTCGGGATCGTCGTGTGTTATTCACCAAATTATGATCACGTTATATAGATTCTGACCAAAGTTTTCATCTTCTAACTCAATTAACAATACCGTGTTATGGAATAACAAACAACTAATTAAGAGAAATACTTTTGGGAGTTATTTTCTTGGGAATAAACCAACAAACCTCACATCACCAGCCCCAAAGAGAACAACAAGAATTTATCAACAATTCTGAAAGTAAAACGAAAATTTAAAAGTGTGATGAGCTGAAAATTTTTCTTTCTAGGTGGGCATTTTTCTTTCTTTATTGCTAGGTGTATACTTGGCATTGTGCTGGGCTTCTGTTTCTGTGTTTGTTTGGTGAAGTTATGGTAGTGAAGACTGAGGACTCATGGTCATACTCATGGTGGTTTGTATGTTTTGAGAAAAATAAAATGAGAGCAAGAAGAGAAAAAATAATGGGACTAGTCATGCTTCTTTACAGAAATTGATGAGAGAATCTGGTTGTGAAAAGGAAGATCAGGAGGGTGACTAGGCTGATTTTATGGATGAAGAAATGGAGTTTTCCTGTAAACAATGAGGGAGAGTACAGTGAGGTATGAGGCAATGGCGGTGGCTTCATTGGTGAAGAAGAAAACCATTTCATTTTTTTTTAAACTGGTTGACGCACTCAAAATAGGTAAGATTCACCTTCTATGCCATGTCAGCTTCTTGTGTCTGATAGGCACAATTTGTGTAAAGTTGAGTGCCTAATGGGTCATGAGGTTAGTTTAAGTGTCTAAGATAAAAAAAGGGACAAGTTTAAGGGCTGTTTATGTATTCAGCCTACAATTTAAAATGGTAAGACAACTATGAGGAAAACTTATGAAAAAAAGATAATGCTAACGGCGGACGGTTTCTATTGTAACGTGTCTTTTTTTGTTGGGAAACTACCAGCTATGTCCTTTTAGAAGCAGCTTATTACAAAAATTGACCAATTCATTAAATATTAATAATATTAGCCAAATGTTATCAATATTAGCCAATTAGATAAAAAGGTCAAATCTTTACCTTTTTTTTTTGAGTGAGTGTTATTAAAATAGATTAGGTACATCTTAAGGAGTTTGAATCTCAGTTTGGGATGATTTGATGGAGTTTTGAGGTGGTTTGAATTGAAAATTCGAAGTAAAAGATGAAATATGAAAAGAAAAAAAAATGTGTATCACATATGTATCGTATTTGTATCAAATGTGTATCACATGTATATTCATGTATACATGTGTGTGTGATACATGGGTGATACATGTTTGATACATGTGTCGCAGAAGAATTTTTTAAACTCGATTTTGACTACGAATTTTGATGCTAGATCAGTCCAAATCATCTCGAATCTTTCTCAAAATTTGTATATTGACTCATCTATGTGTTTTCAATGAATTTCAACCATACCCATTGAAAAATGACCTTTTTTGCTTAGATTTTTGGAATCTTGGATAGATATTTTTTTGTATTTCATCACCTTGTTTGCTATCTCATCCATGAAATTTTCTTTCCCTCTTGCATCTAATGTTGTAATCACGCTTAAAAATATGGAAGGAGATCTTTGCGTGTGATTCTTGGAGAGAAAGTACCTTATTTATTTGAGTTTTCAATTTTTATATATGCTTGGCTAATTTTGATAAGCCTATGATTAATGGCTAGAGGTTGGTAAGTTGAAACTTATTTGCGACATTTAATGTAAGATTCTCTTTTTTGTTTGTTAATGAGTCTAGAGCTTTAACCCAAAAAAAAGGTCTAGAGCTTTAAACACTACAGAATTCATTTCTGTCTTTGAGAAAATGAATTTAACAAATAACAGAGTACAAGACAAGTATGAGTTTCTTTGTCTTGGCACAAGAGGTCTTGGATAATGAGATTCATAAGAAGTTGTTTAAATGCTATAAAAGTATTGGCTACAAAAATCAATTAAGAATAGAAACTAACATATATTACACTAAATTTTTATTTGAAATATTTGTACTCTTTGACTGGAGAAAAGAATTACTTGCCACACATAAATATTTTTTGTATGTTAGTAGATGAATATGTACATTAAAAAGTAAAAATAAACACTTCATTAATATTAAACTCGGTGGCCATAACCAAAAGAATAAGAAATTTGTACATGTACCAAATGATTAAAACAAACAAATAATAGAGATATAGTTAAGTAGAAAAATTTACTCCTATATGTTTTGACAAAATATTTCTTTACAAAAAAAGAAGGGCCCCACATGTTGCGTTTTGCAGCTTTAAAACTTCTCAGTGTACGTTCGGTAGAAACGCCCGTCCTTATCCTTTTTTTCATAATTTTTCCTCATAATTGTCTTACCATTTACATTGTATATTACAAAATTTAATCTCTAGCATAGAAAATGTGGGCGGACACAGGGCAAGAATCAGCAAAGCTATTGAACATAACTGGACAAAATTTCACTGGAGGGGATCCTTAAACAATTAACGGGGTATTATCTCGACTTCATAAGCCTAAATCACCCTGGCAAGGGGGTAATACTAAACTTTAAGGAGATAATTCTTCTTGAAAACAAAACGTGACTTCTAAGAAGAAACTGGACACAAGTCACTAGCTGCCTATTAATAAAATAAACCTGGGTACACCAGCTAGAAAACCACGAATCATCTCTCTTAAAAGCAGAATAAAAGTCGATTACAATTTACAAAACTTCATAATCATGCCAAAACGACATAAGGTTGAGACCCCACATTTTCTTGCATTTTTTCACTATCTAACCAGAACCACGAGTGTTGTGCTTGCGACGTTTTTCAAGGGACTGGCAGAAGAATGAAAAGGATTCCTTCAGCTCACTTGGCAGAGGTAGTGATAAAGGAGCAAGCACACCATATTGCCTACTTTTGACATTCGTGTGCGCGGAAAGTGCTAATGCAGGTTGCTGCTTGTTAAGACCTTCAATTATGAATGAAAAAGCCCCAAAGGTGAGACAACTTTGTAATAGCGCCTGGGGTGCACCTGAGAAGCATCATTAACCAAGAGAGATTAATTCTCACTCCACTTCGCCAAAAGGGTTGACAAACACTTATAGTGAAAGCCAGATGTCAGTCCCAAATTTAATAATAGATCAATGCAATTATGAGAGAAAAACAATAGACAAGTTAAATGCAGAAATAGAACACCTTTTAACGAGCAGCACTTATTTAGAGCTTGACAAAACTTGTGTATAATAATGAGAAACAAAATAAGAAATGGAAAAAATATAGAAAACTAAAATGCTTCGATAAAGCAAATAAGGGGAATTTAAATTTATAACCGAAAATTATGTGCAATTTACAACATCATTGAAATACATGAATATCAGCCAATATAGTCATTTTCATTTGTTGAGCTTAACCATGGGCCTGAGTAGCTCGGGCAAGATACGATCATGACATGCTGGGTTAAATCTAAATGTTGAAAGACACAGTTGTACCCTTCTTGCTCATCTTTACTTTTTCACCTACTTTCCTTCTAATTCTCTCAATCCGAACCCGATTTTCGAATATGTTTCATTATGGTGGTGAGCGAAGTGAATCGTTATATCTCCCACCTTATAAGCAACACTCTCCACATCTTTAATGCACATATGCTCACACTCTGTAGCTACGGGAGCAGTTGAACATTGGTTCTAGGATCTCTTCCTAGTGGAGGAGGGTGTACAAAAATGTACCCTCTCAAATCACAAGTTTTTACATCTCTTCTCTACAGATATCTATTTCCAAGTTTACTCTCCATCTGGCGTCAGCAGGAATGTAAACCACCTTCTTAGTGCACTGTTCATTCCCCAAGTTTATGCAGAAACTGGGGAAAACTACAAGTTACGAGCCAATCAATAGATCTTTTCCACCATGCTTTTGTAGCTATATATTTCATGATATTGTAGAGACAAAAGCACTGGAGGTCCTTACCTATTTTAACAAGTGCGGTGAGATCCCTGAACTCTTTCCACAGCTATAAAAGTTCTCCACTTATGCAGTAAGTGTTATTTGTAGCTCCAGATGCCTAATTGTGCTTTTATGTAATAAAGTTAAGCCCAACTGGACCAATCGACCTCAATCTTTTTTAATAAAAAATAAAAAAGAAACAATATCACCATGACATGCCCCGTCCATATCTTTTGGTGTCCGGGCCAACTTGCATGCATCTCGACTAATTTCACCGGTTACCTGCTAGCTCCCACCAGTACCAGGTAACTCTGTCCACCAAGGCCTAATCAGATGGGAAGAAATAACCTAGTATTTTTTACTCCACTGGAATTTGAGCCTGAGACCTCATGGTTCTCCACTCAAGGAATTGACAATAAAATGGGCAGTCCATAGACCTGATAACTATGTTATAAAGTGGGAAAGGTTTGAAGTACCTGGAAAACTTAGGGCAAGACCCGTGCAACATCCAGCTACTCCAGCGTTGATAACTGTAGAAAGAAGTAGAAAGTCAAATGAAAATAAAAGGTGTATTCAATCTCTGGCTGTACAAAGTGTGTACCATACCATCATCTTTTCCCCGTAATCTCTTCAGGAAACAGACAACTAAACTATGAACTCCTGACAAAACTGCAAAAGTCTAGACCACAGAAAGGAGAATTGCACCAAGTCACAATTTGATAGATCAAAAGAGAGGCGGTAATATTAGCACTACTGTAGTTTGCAAAAAATATCACTAAAGATTGTGATACCTTTGCCGAAGCTCCTGCTTCCCCAAAGGATCCTCTAAAGCCTTTCTTTTTTATCAATCCTGAACCTGAAACAGAACACCACATTGAGCAAAACTGAGTGCATTGCCAACTTATAAGGTCAAATTTTTGGCATTAAAGGAATTTCATTTATGAAATCACCAAAAGCCATTTAATCTTACAGGAGCATTAAGTAAGGGACTTTATCTGAAAATGCTTGGTCATCAGTAGCAACACAAGAATGTTTTTGTTACAGGAAATCTCAAACTTCTGGTCGGGATGGTGGGAGAAAAAGTGATCAATATACCAATCTGTTTTCACCTAAAGGAACCTTAATAATTCCTAGTAAATATCCATTGCACAGATAAATAGAAAAAATAACAACAGTCTGAAAACATAGGGTGTTCGAGGCTCATTACACTTACAGAAATTAGAGGTTTCCGTCAAAGGAAAAGGCATAAGCAAGACAGTAGTCTGTCATCTAATAAAGTAAATGACTGAAGACGACAAGAGAAATCAGTAGTGGGATTCAGATAAGCTGCCTTCAACTGCCTCACTTACAAACTACTAGCCATACTTCTCAATTATAATGTACTTCTCCCACTGCCTCATATTATGTGACGCACTATCTTTTTAGTTTGTACCAAAAAGAATGACAAGCTCTATATTTAGAAACAATTTAACTTTAAGCTTCTCATTTTACACTAAAAAAGTAACATGATTTTATCGCCAGATAAATTGCTATGGCATGTTTTCCACCACAAGTTTCAAAGTCTGTCTTTCTTTCTTTAAACTCCATGCTCAATCACACATGGTCACATAATTTGGGACGAAGGGGTCATACACAACTATAGTCCATGTACTTGATACTCACAGTTAGATGAATATTTAAAACTGGTACCGTCATAGGTTGTCAAATGCATAAAATAGACAATTCCAGAGAGAACACAGTCCCAAAAATAACAATCAGAAGTAACTCATTTCACATATTTCATAAAATCTAGCTGAAGTAACAAACTCACTGAAAATTGAAGACTACTGAACCATAAAAGAAAACGAAGAGAAAAATGCATCGACAATTACCGTAGCCGAAAATGGAGCCCATGAAGGCGCCAGCGGCCGAGTCACCGGCGAACCTAAGGAGGCATACGACAGGACTAGATGGAATCGTGGCGGTTAACGCGTCAGAAGTGAATTCAGGATTCGAGGCGGCTTTCGGGTTCGTAACAGAATTTGTTATGTCGGAATCGGATTCGGAGTTCGGAGGGTTCGCCGGCGTCGCCATCTCAAATATACAAATACGATAAACCCTAAGTTTGGTCAATCTACAGTTTTAGATATTTTTGTGGATTTGATTTCAGATATTCACAGTGGATATGCGAAATTGCGTTATCAAAACAGTGTGTCACTTCTAAAAAACGACACCGCTTAACTTCATAATTCCCAACTCCCTATGAGATGTAGTGGTTTGATGTAAAATTTAAAGATAAATGACTATAATAAAAAATTTAAAAGGACTAGATAAAATACTTTAGTTGTAAATTAAATAGATGATGAGCTTAGTGCACTGTTTCAATGATCAAATAGGCAATATTTTTCTATAATCATGATGTCCGGACCACTTTGTGTGTTCTCGATTAATTTTACATATCACTTTTTATTAAGAGGAGATGGCAGACCTATTTTCAAAAACTTCTTAATGAAGTAGGAGATCGGGATATTGTGCTAGGTGAATTGGGGCATTTCGAGAGTCAGAGTAACTCTGGGTACTGCGGGCGCATCAAGGTTGAGGAGGTCGTGGGAGCTATGAGTAAGATGAGTAGGGGCAGAGTGACCGGGCCTGACGAGATACCGGTAGAATTTTGAAAGTGTGTGGGGAAAGCAAGTTTGGAGTGGTTGACTAGGTTGTTGAATGTTATTTTTAAGGCGAAGAGGATGCCGGATGAGTAGAGGTGGAGTACGGTGGTCCCATTGTACAAGAACAAGGGTGATATCTAGAGTTGTAACAATTATAGGGGTATCAAATTACTGAGTCATACCATGAAAGTGTGGGAGAGGGTGGTTGAAGCGAGGTTGAGGATGACGGTGTCCGTTTCCGACAACCAGTTTGGGTTCATGCCGGGTCGTTCTACTACAGAAGCTATACACCTTGTTAGGAGGTTGGTTGAACAGTACAGAGATAGGAAGAAAAACCTGCACATGGTGTTTATTGACCTAGAGAAAGCATATGACAAGGTTCCTAGATAAGTTCTCTGGAGAAGCTTGGAGGCAAAAGGCATGTCGGTTCCCTATATTATGCCGATTAAGGATATGTATGATGGGGCAAAGACTCGGGTTAGGACGATAGGAGGCGACTCTGAGGATTTTTCAATTTCTATGGGGTTACACCAAGGTTTTGCACTCAGTCCGTTCTTATTCGCCCTGGTGATAAACGCGTTAACACACCACATTCAAGGGGATGTGCCATGGTGCATGCTATTCACCGATGACATAGTTCTGATTGATGAGTCGCGAGCCGGTGTTAACGAGAGGCTGGAGGTTTGGAGACAGGCTCTTGAATCTAAGGGTTTCAAGCTTAGCAGGACGAAAACGGAATACCTGGAGTGTAAGTTCAGCGCTGAGCAGGAGGAAGTGGGTGTGGATGTGAGGCTTGAATCACAGGTCATCCCGAGTAGAGGCAGCTTCAAGTACCTTGGGTCGGTTATCCAGGGGGGAGGGAGATCGACGAGGATGTCACACACCGCATAGGAGTAGGATGGATGAAATGGAGGTTATCTTCTGGAGTATTTTGTGACAAGAGAGTGCCACTGATACTCAAAGCTAAGTTCTATAAAGCGGTGGTTAGACCGGCCATGATGTATGGGGCTGAGTGTCGGCCTGTTAAGAAGTCACATATCGAGAAGATAAAGGTAGCAAAAATGAGGATGTTGAGGTGGGTGTGCGGACATACTAGGATGGATAAGATTAGGAATGATGATATTCGAGAGAAGGTGTGCGTGGCCCCCATTGATGACAAGATGCGGGAAGCGCGGCTCAGATGGTTCGGGCATGTTAAGAGGAGAAACCCAGATGCTCTGATAAGGAGGTGCGAACGACTGGTTGTGGAGGGCACTGGAAGAGGTAGAGGGCGGCCTAAGAAGTATTGGGGGGAGGTGATGAGGCAGAATATGGCGAGCCTTCAGATTTCCGAGGACATGGCACTTGATAGGAACATATGGAGGTCTAGTATTAGGGTTGTAGGTTAGGAGGTAGTTGGGTCTTGCCTTATGTCATAACTTTGTGGGATTAGTTTGGTAGGGATTCTATTTCGCTTTCGCTGTGTATCTTTCTTCTGGATTTCATGTTGTTCCTATTTTCCTATTTTTCTTGTTATTTCTGTGGTGTTACTGATTTTGTCTCCTTTTGTCTTTTTGTCCTCTTGAGCCAATGGCCTTTCGGAAACAACCTCTCTACTCCTTCAGGGTAGGGGTAAGGTCTGCGTACACACTATCCTCCCCAGACCCCGCTAGTGGGATTTCACTGGGTCGTTGTTGTTGTTGTTTTTATTAACGTAAATAAATATCGAGTAAATTTATTTATCAAAACGTTGATTCAACTCGTAATCAAATAGGCAATTGTAAACTGTCTTCTTTAATCCTACAATGAGCAAGATATTTATATTTGAAGACTAGTTTAGCAAAGCGTTCATAACTTAAAACAGATTAACGAGGAAATGCTTCAATCTCTTTTTTTTTTTGTAAATACGAAAACTTTATTACAAACTAAGTAACACTACATAAGGCTCTCCCAGCCATCCCATTGGGATCGAAATTGATAGAGTTTACAAAAGTACTAGAATTTTGCATAGCATTAATGTTTCCCATACTAGCCAAACTATTATAAACTTCTTCCGATATTGACCTAAAGTACTTTCTTTCCACAGCATCATTCTTCAAAGCTGCCTCCACCGCCTGGGTAGGTGCATGATGAATGACTGCTTTATTCATGGACTTTAGCTTCTTACTGTTTTTTGCCAAAAGATGAGCTACTGAGTTTGCTTATCGGAAGTTATGGCTGAGCAATGTTGTTCCCAGTTGTGCCATTAACCACCTGCATGAGGAGATAAGGTGATCATAAACTTGGTGATCTTTGTCAAGGAGAGATATTACCTCTGTGGAATCTGTTTCTATTTCCAAAGACCGCAACTCTGAGACCTGTTTCTAGTGCAAGGAGTTTAGCATGAGTGTTGCTTATGACATTAGTCAATTTTTGGTATCCCACTATCCAATTGCCATGACTGTTATGAATGACTCCTCCCAAACCACCTGTTGGTGTTATTCGTGTAAGGACTGTCGCAGTTTAGTTTAAAAAAATCCTTAGGGGGTTTTTGCCATTTGATAGGGATAGTAATGGTATTTAACGGAGTATGATTGTATCCAGTGAGGTATTTGAATTCAGCAGCTTTGTTGAGAGTCAGTAAGACTGAGCACTCCATTGGAAACATTGTTAATGTTATTATTATTGTGATTAAGCCAAATATTCCAAAGGCAGAAAGGGTAGATATCTTCCCACTTTAGGGCTTTGAACGATATTGAAGGATTTAAAAGTCTAATGGATTCCAACCAGTGTCCATCTGTTGTGGATGGGGGAGAGACGCCTAGATCACCCCAAATTTTTTTGGCTATGGGGCAATTTAGAAAGATGTGAGTAATATCCTCCTTGCTTCTTCTACAGGCTGGGCACACATCATCTATATTAAGACCTATGTGTAAGAGATAGGATCTAGTTGGAAGTTTCATATGATGACAAAGCCAAAGAAAGTAGCAGATTTTCCTAGGAATTTTGAGTTTCCAAATCCAAGAGATATTCATGCGAGGGTCTTTAAGAGGAGTTAGAATTCCTATAGCAGACTTTATACTAAAGACACCATTCGTGGAGGATTTCCAGTAGGCTCTATCTTTAGCGAAGGTTGAGGAACTAATATGGGTGCTTAGAATGGCATTTTGGATGTCATTAGGTATGGGAAAGGAGAGTTTGTCAAGATTCAATTTTTGATTAACAAGAATGTCACTTACTAGCATGAGATCCTCATTAGCATTAAGGGGGGCATTTATTAGAGTTCTAAGAAGGGGGAGGTTGGGAATCCAACTATTATCCAAACTCTAACTCTATCTCCATTCCCAATATTCCAAGCCAAATCTTTATTGCAAATATTCCAACTGTTCACAATATTTTTCCATATAAAAGAGGTGTTCTTAGGAGAGACTTTATTAGAGTATTGGGTACTAAGAGTCTTTGCCCACGGGGCCGTGGTATTATTGAAAAGACGCCATGTGAGATTTGCAAGAAGGGCTTGATTTTTTATATTAGCTTTAACTAAGCCAATTCCCCCTAATTCCTTAGGACTAGTAACCGTATCCCAATTGATTAAATGGAGACGTTTTTTTTCCAACGTAGAACCCCAAAGAAAGTTCATTTGGATACGATCAATGAGTTTAAGGGTTTTCTTAGGTAAATGAAGTATTGCATCACATGGTTAGGGATGTTGGTAAGAGTTGATTGGATTAATGTTGCCCTGCCTGCAAGGTTAAGGCAATTTAGTTTCCAGTTAGCTAGCTTAGATCTCATATTATCTAGAACAAAAAGGAAGTCCTTATGCTTAGGAGTTTTATTGGTCATAGGGAAGCCCAGGGGCTTGGCTATTTTATCCTGTAGGGGCTGAGGACAGTTAGTAGAAAAAATAATTTTGGATTTTTGGTAGTTAATTTTTTGACCCGATAATTTGCAAAACATGGAGAGGGTATTCGATATTGCCTCACATGTTTTATTATTGGCTTTAGCCATTAAAGTAAGGTCATCTGTGAAAAAAACATGGGATAATTCAGGCCCTTTTGGATTAAGCTTAATGGGGTCCCATATTGCACAATCGACTTGGTGATTTATGTAGCGGGAGAGCATTTCGATACAGAGAACAAAAATATAAGGTGAAAGAGGGTCTTCTTCTCAAATTAATTGGGATGCTTTATTTGAATTATTTTCTTAGAATTCATCATTACTAGATTAGTCAATTTGCCTGCGCTTCGCGCATTTATAAAAACGTCAAAGGTATAAAGTAATTTTTATTTAATATTTAAATACTAAAAATAACCAAAAAAATAGGCAGTTTTCCCATAAGTTTTTACCTTCTCTATTCTCACTTGTATTGCTTATGTGTTCAGATATTTTCTTATAACAAAATTCCTTTTTAGATATTTAGTTGTAAAGTCACTATAACATCCTATTTTGTTATGAAAATAATTTGTAACGACCCGACCGGTCGTTTTGAGTTCTAGCGCTCCGTTCAGCAGCCTGAGGCCGTGAGCAGCTTCATTTCAGGTATTGTGACTTGTGCGCGTGGTCGGAATTGAATTTCGGAAAGTCTAGAGATGATTTGGAAAGAGAATTCTCATTTCGGAAACTTAAGTTGAAAGAATGAACTAGGATGGGATTCTTGAGTAAACGACCTCGGAATCGGGACTTGAAGGTTCCAGCAGGTTCGTATGATGATTTCGGACTTGGGCGTATGCCCGGTGCGGGTTTTGGATAACCCGGGAGCGTTTTGGCGCCTATTGTGGAAGTTAGCATTTTTGAAGAAATTTTTTCAATTTGGCTTGAAGTGCATTTCAGTGTTATCGATGTCCGTTTGGGATTCCGAATCAGAGAATAGCTCAATATGGTGATTCTGGAGTTGGGAGCGCAATTGGAAGTGAATTCGGAGGTCCGTAGGTCACTTTGGAGCCATTTGGCTAAAGATAGAAATTTGAAGGTTTTTGAGAAGTTTGACCGAAGGTGGACTTTTTGATATCGGGGTCAGAATCCGATTCCGGAAGTTGCAGTAGGTCCGTAATGTCGAATATGACTTGTGCGCAAAATTTGTGGTCAATCGGACGTGACTTCGCAGGTTTAAACATCGGAAATAGAAGTTTGAAATTTTGAAGTTCATTAAGTTTGGATTGGAGGTCGATTCATGATTTTAGCGTTGTTTGATGCGATTTGAGGCCTCGAGCAAGTCGGTAATGTGTTTTAGGATTGGTTGGTATGTTTGGTTGGGGTCCCGGGGGCCTCGGATGGATTCCGGGTGGTTAACGGATCGAAACTGGGATTTTTGGACAGCTGAAGGATCTAGTTGCTGGTATTTTCGCTTCTGACCGCAGAAGCGGCCCCGCAGAAGCGGAAAGGGAGCCGCAGAAGCAATTTTTGGTCAAAGGCTTGAGGATCGCAGATGCGGTCAAGGTTCCGCAGAAGCGGAACCGCATCTGCGGAAAGGTGGTCGCAGAAGCGGAAGTGAGCGGCTTGGAGTGGACCGCAGATGCGGTCAGAGTTCCGCAGAAGCGGGACCGCATCTGTGGAAGGCATATCGCAGAAGCGAAAGAGGGCAGCCTAGGGAGGACCGCAAATGCGGCATTTTAACCGCACCTGCGGAACCGCAGAAGCGGTCAAGGGACCGCATGTGCGGAACAGCTGAGGCAGTGAGGTCTTTTAAAATTCGGGGTTGGGTTCATTTCAACCCCATTTTCTTCCATTGGAGTCGATGGGGAGCAGCTTTGAGGTGCCATTTTCGTCACTCATCATGAGGTAAGTAATTTATGCTAGCTTTGAGTTAAATACAAAGTTTATACATGGATTTAGGTAAGGAAATTATGGAAAAATTTGGATTTTGGTGGAAAACCTAGAAATTGGTATTTCTNCGGTCAAACCTCTCAACCTTCCAAACCTTCAACTTTCCTACTTTCGCCAAAATACACCAAATCAACCTACGGACCTCCAAATCCAAACGCGGACATAGGCCTAAGTCCAAAATCACCATAAAAATCTGTTAGAACCATCAAAACTCCATTCCGGAGTCAACTATACAAAAGTCAAACTCCCATCAACTCTTCCAACTTTGAGACTAAGAGCCCCAATTCACTCCAAAATCCCGTTGCTATTATGCTAAATATTTTCGTACTCCCTTAAAGACATATGAAAGTCCTTTACAATTAAGATTTGTGGGCCCCATTTGCATAATGACTAAGACACCCAAATTCACTTAACTTCGCCATTTTGCAACATAATTCATGAGTCACTACTTATAGTGATGGGCTGCCACATAAATGGTTATAAGGCTTATCCAAAAATCATCCACTTAATTCCTTAATCAACTCATTAATCTCCCACTAATCCAATAATTAACAAATTATCCACATAATTATTAAACTTCACTTCTTAAAATTTGATAAAGGAGAATTGATTTTATTTGGATAAATATTCCCCGATAAGTTCTTAATTGACTGATTGAGCATGTATCTCTATGTGTACCTGCGTCGCATGCATGATTCGCGAGCAGGGTATGTGTTTACTTATGAACGGGCCGAACGCCTCGGCAGATTAAATAGATGCATCTATAGGCGCGCCGTCGACCCTCGGCAAGTGCACAATTTACATTTCTGTTGGAGCGGGCCGTCGACCTCGGCATGATTTGCGCATGATATATATATATATATTGTTTCCTGAGAATTTAAAAAGGTTGATATTGCCTTTCGTGGCTTGATATAAATTGATAAGATAATGAAAAGTAAACCTTGAAAATCCTTTATTATTTGTTGAAGGTGTTTTGCCTGTTTTCCGGCTTTGTGAGTTAGAACTGCTATATAAACTCCCTGATTCCCTCACATTTTTAGTATATTATTATTGGACCTCTAGTAAGTATTGAAGTTGACCTCTCATCTCTACTTCTTCGAGATTAGACGGGATACTTGCTGAGTACACGTGGTTTTCGTACTCATACTACACTTGCTGTGCATTTTTGTTGCACAGGTCTATGTGAGGCTAGCGGCTTAGTAGCATAGCGGCATGGTTGACACGGAGACTAGGTGAGCTGTATTCCTTCGAGGCGACCCGCAGCTAGTATAGTCTCCTTCAGAATTTTATTTAATTCCTATCCAACTGTATTCCGGACAGTCGTTGTACTTTATTCGATTCTTCTTAGAAATTGCTCATGCACTTGTGACATCGGGTTCTGGGATGGTTTGTAGTATTTGTATTAACTGTCCATTATTTTAATTTTGATTGAGACAACTGCCATAAATTGCTAAACTGGAAGGAAGATCCTTGATTTCAAAAGCATTAAAACGAGAATTTAATTAAGTATTTGGTTGGCTTGCCTGACAGCGGTGTTCGGCGCCATCATGACCCTTAGTGGATTTTGGATCGTGACAACATGGTATCAGAGCACTAGGTTCCTAGGGCCTCATGAGTCATGAGCAAGTCTAGTAGAGTCTCGCGGATCGGTACGGAGACGTCTGTACTTATCCTCGGGAAGCTGCAGGACTGTTAGGAGTACTTCTCTTCTTGATTCCTTATCGTGCAATTTTATCCTTGGAGGCGTATGCCTTTAATTCATTCATACTCAATCTTATGCGACGCGAAGCGCTTGTTATAAATCGAGAGTTGGAAAATTTTAATAGCACTACGAATGTGGTACGAGTGTTTCTACCTGCGGGGTTATTTGAGCTATCATCGTCTCTTGTGGAAGGATATTCTGTTGTTTCGGCTCAGCAACGGTACGTTTGAGAGCTCTGAGGTTAGGCACAAGTTGCCATGATGCTTATGAACGAATGTTGCGCTGTAGTGATATAATGGTAGGATGATTGCCTACGTGTCGGGGCAGTGAATGACTTGAAGGGAGGTTTACTCAGTGCATAATCAAGAGATTCGGTGTTTTATTCACATTAGGGGGAAGGCAATCGGATTGAGGATGGTCAGGTGTAGGCTGGTGGAAGTAATGAGACTTGGCATTTGCAAGCGTGGTGGAGCTTTCTTCTGTGATGGAGTGTCGTTGCCCTAATTGAACGTACCAAGTTTGTCGGTGTTATGATCTGCTACAATTCGCCTTTGGGGCAAGATATCGTAAAATAGTATTGGAGATGCAACTGTCGGATGTCGCAAGGTGCGGTAGTCCAGGATTGAATCAGTATTTTTAATGGTGACGGTTCGATAAAGATGACCTTCGGAAAGGTTTAAAGCTAGCAGCAATTGTGGGTTCAAGTGCCACGAGTTAGATTTTTATTTAAGACCGCCACTGAATATCAAAGGACGAGGAAGGACATGTGGGAAGCGTGAGGCGGTGTTCAAAAATTTTAAAAGGGCCAGGTATATGAAGCGAAGGTCGAGTAGTCGATTGAGGGGATGAGTTCCGCCAAAGTGGGAGAGTGGCAGAGTTGCATATGGGCTTTGCAGTGGGATGACCACGTACCTTAAGGAGAGTTTGGGGCGATTTGAGAATATTAGTGCTTGGTTATTGGGGTCTACGGATCTAATTTGAAGTAGGGGTTCTTGTGCGGCAGGAGATTTAATATAACGGAAATGAGCCGCTTAAATGAAGAAGGATGTAGCATAACTTTGAATTAGAAGGATGTTGCCGCACATTTAAATGATGTCCACGAGGGATAAATGGACCTGTGCAGCTGGAGAGTGAGCTAAGACTCAGGATGGGTTATTGATGTCGTAGTGATTGTACCTCGTACAGCAGCGTTGGAAGATGTCGGGGAGTGATTTCTACAGGTGGGTTATTCCTGTGAGTAGGTTAGCGGCCGCGTGGTTGGCGAGGCTTCTGCGAAGAATTCTAGTGGTTATACAGCGAAGATGTCGGTCGTGCAAATGTGGTTGATGATTCAGAGTATAAAAAGGGGGTTTTACAGTAAGATTTCGAGAATTTTGGCGGTTGATTGCGCAAGATTACGTCAATAAGAGATAAAGAGTCCTAGTGAATGCCAGAGTTGTGTAATAATGGCTTCATGCTAAGTGGGAGAGTCACACCGCTTATGATTGGGTTGTATGGTTAACCACTTGCAAGATTTTTGGCTATTAGCATATCAATGGGCTATTTCAGCTACGGGAAAAGAACATAAGTGGTAATTTGAGCAAATGAATTGTTAAAGGGTGTTATGGTTGGCCTTATTGGCTCATGTTCAGACTTGGGGAAGGATTCAGGACTTATGCCTTGTATGGATGCGGGTTTCGAGGGGAGTGATTCTGCCGGGTGCCTCGTCGAGAGGGTATTCATGTGTTATAAGATTTATGGAGTTGATTATATTCGGGACCAAGTCAGAGCGGGTGGCTCTCAGCAACGGTCCTAATGGATTCAAAAAGAGGTAAAGTATGGTGCCTAATGATTTCGAGCCTATAAGTACAGTTAAGAATCAAGCTTTTGCAGCAGCTTATGAGTGGAGGCCCAGAATGTTCTATGATGTTTTGACTTGTAGTGTAGCACTTGAGAGAAATATAAGAAAGGACTTCGGATTCGTAGAAGGATTAGCAGAATGGGCATATCAGTTGAGCGTGCGAATGTACGCACAAGGAAGGTATGAAATGGTTCATGGAATTTGAGACAGCATGGTCTCGCGGTTCAAGGTTACTCGGGGTGAGTGCGAATATAGTATGGTAAGTGTTGGATGGAGTTATTATTGTTTTGATGGCAATCAAGGATAAACTGGACGAAGATAGATTGGTTAGCCATAATTGAGTTGGCATATTGGTGGTGGAGATCAGTTCCTTCCGTGTGATCAAGTTATGCAAGTGAATTGTGACAGTGCGTATGAGGCTTGCCAGCCGCCGTAGTTGATATTATTCAGGAGCATCCTTCTATTATGGCTTGTGATGTGGAAGCGGATTCCGGAAGGGCTATGGTGCCTTAGACCACTACCTAGATGTTTGCATGTTCTACGGTTATAAGAATTTGCCTGTGTGTTGCTATGTTTCTCCTGAAGTGAGTTCGGCGAAAAGCTTTTATATGATGAAGTGTTGACCTATTAGTGGTTCCGAAGCTATGATGAAAAACGATTTCTATCGTATATTGGCATGTTAAGTGCAGTGAGTGGTATGGGATTTGAAGTGAAGATCAAGGTAGCAGTTCGGTGTTGACAAGGATGTCACGAGCTCGGATGAGCAGGAAAGGAGTTTCGATGTTTAAGGTAAGTTGGTTTTGTCACCAGCGTCACCTGAGATCGATGTTTTGTAAAAAGGGTTTTGCATCCTGGTTAATGATTCTTGATCGCTTTTCAGCGTTAGTGCGACCGGTGGTTTGGAGGTACGACCCAGTTAATTGTTATGGTAAGTTGTGGGAGTGTGTCCCACAGGAAGATTGTATAAGTGCGGCAGGTAGTCACATGATTGATTAAGGACTTAAACTAAGTATGAAGGTTGTGATAATATTGTTGATTTGAGAATACATGCCTGGAGGTTACTCGGTCTATTGAGTCGCGGACTGTGGATGATTTCTCCGAGTACGATGGATGTTCTTATATGTTATGAGCGGAAGAGGAGTTATCATGGACCTTTGAAAGGTAATTAGCCTAGTTTAGTGCGATCAGAATCGGCTTGAGGTCGGTGGATGGATTCAAATGTGAATATGGGCTCTATATTAGGCCAAACGTGTTCAGTTCAGTAATGCGCTCCTTATGGAGGAGTAGTCAGGGTGTTATTTTGTTGTCAGATATTTCATGTAGTGATACGTTGTGCCGTGTGAGATGGGAGACGGCTTGAGAAATTGGTTATGTGTTGAGGATCCGCATAGAGATGATGTTATATGAGCAGGATGCTTTTGAGATTTCAAATCGTATATCGCACCTCAGTTGTGCTTGAGTTTTGTGGCTTCTGGCGCTATATGTCTCCCCAGGGATGGAATTATGCACTTAGTGTGCTTGTGACTGATATTAGGTATATTATTGAAATGAGCAATCTAGCTCGGTGCGTATCTCCTTATGCGAGTTTTATGGGTGGATCGGGTGGCACGCCGCCATGGTTATATTGTTCGGATCGGGTTGCGCGCCGCAACAGTGTGAAGCTGAGTACAGATCCCCATATCTGTTTTTATGTGTTTTGTTTCCTATTTTATGAGGAAAGCTTATATTAGCTGTGTGCCCGCGTCGCATGTATGATTCGCGAGCGGGGTGTTTGTTAATTAAGTCCACCGCGTCGCATGTATGATTTGCGAGTGGTGTAGTTGAGTTTCCTTCTCAAAGTTTGCTTTCCTTTATATCGCGTTCGTTATGGTAGCCTATTGGCACATTGTAGCATCATATGGGACTTTTGGTCATGTCGGGGTGGCTTATTGCCTGAGCAGTTTGTACTGGGTGAGACGAGATCATTGGATTTAGGATCAGTGCAATCTGACTATATGAAGTACATTAAGGAGCTAAGACCATTATTTGGTTCAGAATGAGGTGATGGTTATTGTCAGGAGTATAGACCCAAA